>NW_015176004.1:158275-162631 GCF_001447785.1 Gekko japonicus
TGACTTCTTCCATTTTAAGTCCCAACAGTAATATTTCCGGTTCTTTCTTAAATTTACATTTCACAATTTTTCCATTTCTGCGTGTACCTCAGCCCAGAACAATTTTGCCTTTTCACATGTCCACCACATATGATAAAATGAGCCCTCTACTTTTTTACACTTCCAACATTTGTTTGACATATTACTATTCATATTTGCAATCTTTTTTGGTGTCATATACCATCTATACATCATCTTATAGCAATTCTCTTTTAAATTATTACACGTTGATATTTTCATTGCATTCTTCCATAAAAATTCCCAGGATGACATAGATATTTCTTTGTTCATATTAACTGCCCATTTTATCATTTGCTCCTTAACTGTCTCGTCCTCAGTATACCATTTTAACAATATCTTGTACATTTTGGAAATCAACTTTTTACCTCCCTCAAACCATACATTTTCAATATCATTATATTTTTTCCTAAATCCAAAAGCTTTTTTATCTTTTTTAAACAAATCATAAATCTGTCTATATTGTAACCAACCATACTTAAAAGCCAAATCTTCTTCCATCTTCATTTCAGACGTTTTCCCCACAGGCTTCAACATGTCTCTATATTGTACCCAATCCTCCCCTTTATGTATAGAAAAAGGTCTTATAACCTCTGCTGGTACAATCCAAAGTGGTGTGGCACTTTTGGAATTCTGATCCAGTGAGGTGGGTGCAGCCACAAAATGGCTGCCGTGGGAGGCTCAGGGAGGTTGGCCTCTGGTGCTGCTGGGCCACTGCCCTAGGGTTGCCTGCTGTGGGTTGGGAAATACCTGGAGACTTGGGGAGATGGAGTCTGAGGAGGGTGGGGTTTGGGGAGGGACTTCAGTGAGGTCTAACGCCATAGAGTCAGGGATCCCAAGTCCCCCCAGGATCGGGCCGCGGGGGGAACTCCACCCCAACGTGCGCGTCACCCGGAAGTGGCGCAGGCACACCGGGCACGCTGGGGGCGGGGCCACAGCCATACAAGGGAAAACTCTATGGTTTTCCCTTGTATGGCCGTGCCCCCCGCCCCCAGCGTGCCTGGCATCCTCCCGTCACTCCCAGGTGACGTGCGTGCAGCGCGCGCACAAGACGCCGGCCGGGAGACCCCCGCTCCCGGCGAAGATAGACTTGGCAACCCTACATAGAGTCCACCCTCCAAAGCAGCCATTTTCTCCAGGGGAACTGATCGCTGTCACCTGGAGATCAGTTGTTATCCCATGTCAGACCCCTGGAGAAATCCGTTCCCAGTAAGAGTCATTCAAAAGAATAAAAAGTTTATTGAGACATTGGTCGGCTCCAGACTCTTAACGTTTCTGTGTTAGAACTAAGGGAAAAGCATATGAAGCAAGCAATTATACCTAAATCAAGCAGGACCCTAATGGCCCGAAGCCAATCACACCAAAGCTAGAGGCCTGCCGAATTAACAGCTCATAGTTCCCTTCCCAGGAGAAAGATGATACCTGGGCTCAAGGTTATGTGTCTGGGCTGAATAAGATAACCAAGAGCAACAGCTGAGCAGCCAAAAGCGAAAGTAGACATTCTTCTCACTCCCCTATGTCTCCATGGCAACCAAGCCCGAGGAAGCTGGCTAGGTTGACATCCCAGGAGATCTCCATCCATCTCCGGGAGACTGGCAACCCTACACTGTCAAGGAAAAATGGGGGGTGGGGGGGAGAACAGGCAGTGTATACATTAAGCAAAAACCAAACAAGGTGTAAATACCAATAACGGACTAACAAATAAATTCAACTGTTTGTACGTATAAAATTTGTGTATTGTCTTATTTATATCTATAAACTAGTCATACGAATATGTAAATTTAGCAACACTAATGGAATGAGCACAACAATAATGACACCACTATTCAAAATCAAAAATAATGACACCACTATTCAAAATGATGCTTCAATCACTGTTATTAATTCTGAATTCCTAGTACAGTCTCAACCGTTGTGATTTTTTTGAAATTGATGAATTATGTAGGTCACATTTGAGTTCCTGTTACACGAACATCTGTATTTGTTTCACTGTGTTAGCATTGTATTAATTTTGAATAGTGGTGTCATTATTTTTGATTTTGAATAGTGGTGTCATTATTGTTGTGCTCATGCCATTAATGTTGCTAAATTTATATATTCCTCTGACTAGTTCATAGATATAAATAAGACAAAACACGCATTTTATACATACAAAATGAGAGCCAGTTTGGTGTAGTGGTTAGGAGCGTGGACTCTAAACTGGGAGAACCGGGGTTGATTCCCCACTCCTCCACATACAGTTGCTGGTATGACCTTGGGTCAGTCATAAGTTCTTTCAGAGCTGTTCTCTCAAGGGCAGTTCTCAAGAAAGCTCTCTCAGTCCCACCTACCTCACAAGGTGTCTGTTGTGGGGAGGGGAAGGGGAAGGAGTTTGTAAGCCGCTCTGAGACTCCGCATGAAGGGTGGGGTATAAATCCAATCTCCTCCTCCTCCTCCTCTGTCGACAGGCCCCCCCAGTGGTGCTGGTCACTCCCTCATCCCGCCCCCCCCCGTCACCCTCAGCCCCCAGCCTTGGCTTCTCAGGCTCTTCCTCTGAGTCGCTGAGCTGTTCAGAGAAGACCCTGACACCAGAGAAGACCCTCCCCAATAATTTGGCAGTTAGAATAAAGGACTCCATTGCCTGACTGACACACTTGATCAGGGAACTAACAAAGCAGCTCCATTACTAGAGTTACCAACCTCCGGGGGGCACCTGGAGATCTGCTATTACAATTGATCTCCAGATGACCATGATCAGTTCTCCTGGAGGAAATGGCTCCTTTGGAGGGTGGACTCTGTGGCATTGTATCCTGCTGTACCCAAACCCCTCCCCTCCCCGGGCTCTACCCCCAAAATCTCCAGGTATTTCCTAACCCAGAGCTGGCAACTCCAGGGCTATTTTTGGGCAGGAACGCACAGGAATGGCGTTCCGGCTGGCTCCCAAATTGGCCACGCCCAGCAGGAACTCATTAGCATAATAGGCCACACCCAACAGCAGAAACTCATTAGGATTGGCTACATTAGGGGTGTGTGGCCTAACATGCAAAGGAGTTCCTGCTACAAAAAAGCCCTGGGTTTTCACAACAAGGTAAACAGAATAACAAGCAAAAGGTGGGTGTGGCTGGATAACCACACTTCTGATAACATGGGGGTGCGGTCTAATGTGCTAATGAGCTGTGCTGTCAGGGGTGTGGCCCAATATGCTAATGAGTTCCTGTTGTTGGGTGTGGCCTATTACGCTAATGAGTTCCTGCTGGGCTTTTTCTACAAAAAGAGCCCTGCAACTCTACCAATTACAGAGACGCAAGAAGCCTCCTGTGTCCTCAGACGAATATCTTTTGACACTGCCTTAAGCTTTCTCACCACTTGGGGAAGTGAGGAGCACTACTTAATAACTGTGTATGACTTTTTATTTTTTATTATTATTATTAATGGATATTTTAATTATGACATGTAAACTGTAGATCCAGTCATCGGAGACCTGGGCTCAAGCATTCCCTCTTTAATACAGGAACAACACGTTACATGCTTCAGAAAGTCGGGAGTGGATATGGATAATCTGAATGCACAAGATGCAATCAGTCTGAATAGGCCTGGGTCCCATCACTGCCTGGGTAGGAGACAAGCTGGGCTCCCTATGGATGTCTCCTTTTATGTGTATCTGTTTGTTTTTTCTTTGTCTTATATAATTGAAGTAAAGATACATTGAATTAATAAAATATATATACATCTGTAGGAAAAACAACAACAGATTTTTAAAGATTTTAATTTTGCTTTAAAAAAACAACACACTTAAGCACCAGCATAGCACCCATCAGATACGGACAAGATAATCTCCTTTGAAATGTTTAACTCTCCAATAATTTGGCTCTTCCAGTTTTTATATTTATTTTACTTCCAATGGGGAGGTCGTATTGGCTGAGCAACTAAATAATTTTCTAAGGGACTAACACGGGAGGTCCTTGCTTTCCTAAAGTCTGCTTTTATAGGACGGTTGTAAAAAGGTGCCTGCTGATATCGGCTGCTTTGCATCCCGAAACGTCTTTGAGCTCAGCTCCAATAAAAACTTATTCTTTTTTTTTAAAAAATGGCATTTGTGAGGGGTGCAATCATGACAAAAACCCCTTAAGCATCTCCAAGCAGTAGTCTGCCAGTGTGCTGAGAAAGTGAGCTTTTCCAGAAACGGTTAGACTACAACTTTGGCTGTAATGGGAACAAGGGTGCTGTTTTATGATATAGAAGTCTGGCGGTTTCTGAATTAATACACAGTGAGGCAGCACATGCTCCGTTCAGCTCCAGACAAGACGCTGGATTCCTGCT
>NW_015176004.1:162642-165454 GCF_001447785.1 Gekko japonicus
AAATGAGCCCCTCCTTTTCTGACCTACAATATTGTCTCTGGGTTTTTTTTAAATGGAGCTATACACATATTTGTAAGATGAGTACATTTCCTGGGTCTTCTATAACTTCCATTGTTTTTAATGTGCTATCAATGCTGCTGCTGGGTCTGTTCTCATGACGTTCTCCAAGGAACTTTGAGAATGCTGTGAGGTGCTGAGGATCCTGTGAAGAAAATCCGTAGCCTCCACGCTAAGCCAAAATCCTCAGGTTTTATGGCAGGCGGGATGAGTTAGGACAGTTTGAATCAATTTAGGCCTCTAGCAAGGCAGAGTTGGAAGGCAGAAGGTTTTTTGCATGTGTAATTGCTAGTTCGTCACAAATGTTTACCTTGCCATTCAGCCAAAGGCAGCCCACACGCAATTCATTAACAGGCATATAAAATTCACTAAAGCAAACACGGAAATTGCAAAATAAGTTGCTAGTGAAACACACCACGGCTGTAGCAACAGGCCCGTCAACTAAAGAACTGGCAGAGCGAGGCTCTTTAAAAAAAAGAGATCCATAAAGAGGGTGCAGTCTCAAAGAAGGGACCCTTCTTTTTAAAGCCATAGGTGCCAGAGACTGGCACAGCTAGGACAGTTCTCTGTCCAAGCCACCCAAGTGACTGCTTGGGTGGGGTTGGGTATTCCTTTTCGGTGCAACGAAATACCTTGGACCAGCCTTGGACAACAGTTCTGGGAAAAGAAATTGTGTGTGTGTGTGTGTGTGTGTGTGTGTGACACATTACAATTCACTGGATACATTCTGTGAGGAAATGGCAGCTTCAGAGGGCATACTCTACAGTGTACCGTAGAATCTAGGAGAAATAGAAGTCCTAGAGTGACATTATATAACCTCAGGGGCTGTGACTTAGTGGTAGAGCATCTGCTTGGCATGCAGAAGGTCCTAGGTTCAATCCACCAGTACCCTTTGAGGCTCTAACTGGATACCCGTTCGCTTGAATGGGATGGAGGTTGCAACAGAGTTAGCTTCATGAAGCCAGGAAGTGATGATAGTATTTCCAGCTGTTCTTTAGGAAATTCCTCGAAATGTAGGGGCAGAGCCTGGGGAAGGCGGTGCTTAGGGATGTCACTTGAGGACTTGTTTTTTTCTTAAACTCCATAGAGCGTGCCCTCTGAAGCTGCCATTTCCTCTGGGGGGACTAATCTTAGTACTTAGGGAATCAGATGGAAGAATTACTAATTTCCTGCCCCCTTCTCTCCCCCCCCTTTTTGCAATCACCCCCACTTCTTGTTTCTATGTTATCTGGGTGTTGGCAGGGGATGTCCCAGGGTGTTCCCTGCTCCCCCCACCCTTGCCCAATGGGGCGGTGTGGAGATTCCGCACACCAGCTGCAAATTGGGAAATACCTGGAGATTTGGGGGGGTGGTGCCTCTGAAGGGTGGAGTTTGGGACTGGAAGGACCTCAGCTGGGTATAATGCTAGGGTTGCCATCCCCCTGATGGGGGTGGGGTCTCCCCCAGTGTTGGGGCCCCAATACACCGCCAGCGAGCTGGCTGGTGGGGAGATCCCCGCCCTCGAACAGCCCCACCCCACCCAACATGCCCAGCACGATGACATCACCTGGAGGTGACGTCATCGCACTGGGGGGATGCTCTAGCATTTGGGCAAAAACTCTGTGGTGACCATAGAGGGTTTTTTGCCCAAATGCTAGAGCGTCCTGCCCAATGCACCGGCATGATGATGTCGCGTCCACTGCGTGTGTGCCAGAAGGCTCCTAAAAAAAGCTTGGATCCCCCCCCCCCCGCCACCAGCAGCCAGGTAAGGCCTTCCTTCCAAAGCAACCATTTTCTCCAGGGGAACTGATCTCTGTCATCTGGAGATCAGTTATCTGAAGAAGTGAGCT
Source organism: Gekko japonicus (assembly GCF_001447785.1). Taxonomy (NCBI): domain Eukaryota; kingdom Metazoa; phylum Chordata; class Lepidosauria; order Squamata; family Gekkonidae; genus Gekko; species Gekko japonicus. Next base: position 164,529 of record NW_015176004.1, read on the forward strand.
GTCACAAATCTTGTTAGTCTTTAAGGTGCCACTGGACTCTTGCTCTTTCCTACTGGAGATCAGTTGTAATTCCAGAAGGTCTCCAGGCCCAGACTGGAGGTTGGCAACACTAAAGGGGGCAACAGCATTGGGACATCACTTCCTGTTGCCCTCTGTAGAATTTCCTGTTTTGGAACAGGAAGTGACATGATGATACTGTATGAATTTTCAAACTTGTAAAGTAAATATCATAGAGATTTGGAGATTCCTAGAGCATCATGAGCACTAATAATGAATTTGAGAGAGGGGAATTCTGAGAATGGAATGTGGAACATTTCCAAGTAAGGTTACCAGTTTCTAGATGAGGCTAGGGTTGCCAGATCTTCTCTGGGTCCTAGCTGGGGTCTCCAGCCCGGATCTTGAAGTGTTCTGGTGTGTGTGCTCTGCACGTGTGCTGCGATGACATCACCTGGGAGTGACATCATTGCGCTGGGTATGTCATGCAGGTGATGCTTAGCATTTGGGTAAAAAAAACCCTCTATGGTCACCATAGAGCTTATATCAGGGGTCGTTTCGTAGAAAAAGAGCTAGGGGAACTCATTAGCATAACTCATTAGCATATGCCACACCCCCTGACATCACCGGAAGTGTGTCATAAGGCCACACCCCCTGACATCACCGGACGTGTGCCATAAGGCCACACACCCCTGCCTGCAGTAAATTTTAAGAGGATTCTAGCAACTTTATTCTTCTAGTAACAGTGGTTTATAGAGACCTTATGAATGGTGCCAACATAAATCATTGTTTCAAATGGACTGTATGGGGTGATTAATTGACTAGACTGACTTTGTGTATTAAACGGACTTTGCAGCATTGTTAAAACGGAAGCAGCGACGTAGATTTTTCCCGGGAAGCTCCTGGATGGGGCTGGGAGTCCTTGCGGAAGC
>NW_015176004.1:166342-195381 GCF_001447785.1 Gekko japonicus
CCCCGAATCGACCTCTGCTTCCACGTAAACATGCTCAGGAACCTCGACTTGCTTAGGCCCCATTTCTAAAGGGGATGCAGCTTTACGACATCCCCCGTCTTTTCAAAGAATAACCTCAATGGCACTCAGGGGGACTTGCATCCGAGTAAAGGTGCTTGCCCGAGCCGCAGTCGAGCACAAGCCTTTGCCTCACCGCGTTCCCTCAATACAAGCCCCACATGTTTCAATGGGATTACTCGCTTAGGAAAGCAACCTTTCCAAAGGGGGAGCACGTCCAAGCTAAAACCCAAAGCAAGTTTCTCGGGAAGCAAGTCATCCAGTGACGTCCAGTGGACTTACTCCTGAGTAAGGAGGCTCAGCTTCTTCAAAAGTCCAGAGAAACACACCATGCAGAGAGACTCCTGTTGCCGCCGCCACCGCCCCGTATCCCCCGCAGCACCCACCCTCCCTCCTCCTCCTCCCCAAATCCCACAAAATGCAGCCTGAAGTGCCAAGCAGACCCCCCTGAAACGCCGCTAAGTGCTGCTCCCCAGGAAGCCCCCGTTGCCTTCCCCTCCGCCCGGCTCTGCTGCCTCCCGGCCGCCAAGCTTCCCAGCCTGGCAGGCGGCCTCGGCAACCGGAGAAGTTCCGGTGAGGGAAGGAGGGAGGGAAAGGCAAGAGCTCAGCCCCTCACCGCGGCCCCCTCCCGGCCACCTGGCCCGCCAGGCCTCCCTCACACCTCCGGGCCTCACCTCTCACCAGAGACCACAAGCCGCAGACTAGGAGGCTCCGCAGGATGGCGCCCATCTTCCCTCCCGGGGCACTCTCTGTCTCACCGGCGGCGGCGGGGGGCAGGAGGAAGCGGTGGCTGAGGAGGGCAGCAGCGGCAGCGCCTCGGCCGCACTCTCATACTTTCGGGCGGGCAGCGGAGGGGAAGGGGCAGAAAGGGGAAGGACGCAGCCCCGGCCCACAGGCAGCCCCGACGGCTCCTTCACGGTGCCTCCTTGGCCCGCAGCCCCTCGCCCAGGCATAAAAAGCGAGGTGGGCCAGCGCACTCCTCCTACCTCGCTCGCTCAGCGCCTCCTCAGTGCAAAAGGCTGCGGCTGCCGAGGCGAGTCTCCTCTTTGTCGTGTGCCCCGCCCACTGCACCTCACCCGGGGGAACGGCGATTCCCCGCGAACCCCCCGAATCGACCTCTGCATTGTATTAATGCCATCAGCAATTGCCCATCCTGTGCTGGCTTCTGATATAAAATAGGGTTGTCTGCTCCAGGTTGGGAAATACCTGAAGATTTTGGGGGTGGAGCCTGGAAAGGGGTGGGGAGGGGCTTCAATGGACTATAAGGCCATAGAGTCCACCTTTCAAAGTGGCCATTTTCTCCAGGTGAACTGATCTCTGTTGCCTGGAGCCCAGCTGCAATCACAGATCTCCAGCCAGCACCTGGAAGCTGGCAACCCTAGATATCCTTTAGATCTAGCCAACTACTGCCCAGTCTTTAATGTATCGTTTTTGGGCAAGGTGGTTGAACGGGCAGCTGCAGGCCTTCTTGGATGATACATCAGCTCTGGATCTATTCCAGTCCGGCTTCTGACCTAGTCATAGGATGGAGACGGTTTCGGTCGCCCTTATGGATGACCTCCAGAGACAATGGGATCGAGGCGGGACAGCGCTGCTGTTGTTATTCGATCTTTCAGCAGCGTTTGACATGGTCGACCATGATCTGTTGACTCACCGCCTCGCGACCACTGGAATAGGTGGGACTGCCGAACAATGGCTATGCTAATTTCTCCAATGGCGGGGACAGCAGGTGGCTCTTGGGGATACGGTTTGGTTGCAACACCTCTCCCCAATGCTTTTTAACAGCTATATGCACCCTCTTGGGTGGCTCTTGGGGACACGGTTTGGTTGCAAAACCTGCAACACCTCTCCCCGATGCTTTTTAACAGCTATATGCACCCTCTTGCCCAGGTAGTCAGGAGGTTGGGCCTACGGTGCCATCAATATGCTAATGACACCCAGCTGTATCTGTTAATGGATGGCTGACCAGATACCACCTCAGAAGATCTGGCCAGTTGCTTGTGAGCTGTGGTGGGATGGTTAAAACAGCCGCCTGAAGCTGAACCCATCGAAAACGGAGGTCCTGTGGCTGGGTTGGGGGGGGGCAGGGCTGGGATGTCAGCTTCCCACTCTGGTTGGGGTACAGCTGGTGCCAGCTTCCTCCGTCAAGAGTTTGGGAGTGAACCTTGATGCCTCTCTCACTTTAGAGGCACAGGTCACAAAATACAGCCTGGATGGCATTTTCCCATCTTCGCCAAGCCCGGCAGCTGGTCCCCCACCTGTCCCGCACCGATCGTCATCTATGCAACAGTCACCTCTAGACTGGATTACTGTAACTCGCTCTACGCAGGACTGCCCTTGAACGTGCTCCAGAAACTTCAACTGGTCCAGAATGTGGCTGCGTGGGTCCTTACGAGAACCCCACTGAGAGCGCACATACGACCTGTGCTCTATCAGCTGCACAGGGTCCAGAATGAATACCGATTCAGGTTCAAGGTTTTGGTACTTACCTTCAAAGCTCTAAATGGTCTGGGACCATTGTATCAGCGGGACTGCCTCATCCTATGTACCCCTCAGAGGGCAGTACACTCAATTGGTACCAACTGGCCAGTAGTTCCTGGTACCAAAATGGTTCTTGTCTAAGGCCAGGGCCTTTTCCGCCCTGGCCCAGCCTGGTGGAACTCTCCGTTAGCCAAACTGCCTCGTCTAGGGGAAGTTATGATTATACAAGGATTTGAGGATGCCATCAAAACCACTCAAGACCATCTTGTTTACAGAAAGCACTTTATTATTGTACTGTTATTATTATTCATGGTTTTATTGTCTTATCTGGTTTTATGTATGGGCTCATGCCCCTTGTAAGCCGCCCTGAGCCCGCTAGCGGGGAGGGCGGGGTAAAAAAATGCCTAAAAAAATAAAAAAAATAAAAAATAAATAGGCAATAGGCAAATTAGGGTTCACACCAATTTATACAGAAGTCCCACCTTTTCTGTAAGTACCAGAACAGACACAGAGACTGTATTCAGTAAAATATACTGTCTTTTTACTGGAGGATATATATCATTCAAACAATACACAAACACACACACATTTATACTAATTCTCAGAAATAAAGATAGATCCTTAACACAGTTGCATTCAATGTTCCCTCTAAGCTGTGGAGTCTGGTGAGCAACGATTCTACTTTGTGAGCCACTGGCATTAAAGTTGTGAGCGAGCAGTTTGGCTGCTGCATAAATTAGTCTGCTCTGGAGCCCTCCTTCCTGAGCTGAGACAAAGACGTGTGAGCTGGAGGCTAAAAAGCTGTGAGCTAGCTCACACTAACTCAGCTTAGAGGGAACACTGGTTGCATTAGCAGGACATTCGTCGGTTGGGTGATAGTCACCTGTCCTCATTGATTGAGCCGTTCTAATGGAAGAATGGAGGGGTTTAGAAATAGAAAATGGAGAACACGTGCTCTGAACCGGCAGAACCACGTGGACTCTAGCTGCAGAGTTTAAAGATGGAGGTAGGATATATGGATAGCAAGCTGGACATAAGAGGGTTAAAGCTTCGATAGGGGTTGTGGAGAGGGAGAGAGAGAGAGCATGTGATCGGGCATCTTTTATAACAAGGTGTGTGTGGGGGGCAGGCTGAGTTGGCCACATCCCCTTGTGACACCTCCTGTTAGTCCGTCCCATAAAACATACTATTGGCTGGCAGGAATAGGGGAGGGGGACTAAGGAGTGGTCAATATTGAGAGCTAGTAACTTGGTCTGGGGACTGGGACCTGGATGAAGAGTGATTGAATCATCCGGCTAGGGTTATTGTCTCTTGATGGGCCTGCTGGCTGATGGTTGAACGATTAGTTGCTAAGCAACTATTATTGGAGTCTCAGAGCTACGTGTAGCTTTGCAGGTTTGGAGGAGGGGGAGGTTGCCTACATGTGCTTGAAGAAACTCCTAATGGGAGTTTGAAATTCTCTGTCCTGGTGCCTTTCCATGGCATGGCGTCTGAGGCTCCGTACAGGCTTATGGAAGTGCTTCATCTCACAGCAGGTAAGATGGCTGGTAACTCTGGACTATCACTGGAGCAGCAACGCTAAAGGAAGGTGTCCCTCTTACAGGTGTGCAGTCTCAACAGGTATTCCCAGGTCTCCATGTTGTACAGTCCATATCTTTCATAAAAACACATTTATAGGCTTGCAGGGCAACTTCTCTTCCTAGTGAGATCTGGGCCCTGCGGGACTTAGCTCAGTTCCACACGGCCTGTAAGGCTGAGATGTTCTGCTGGGTATATGGTTGAGGACAATGATAGTTGGAGAGATCGGTGGCCTTTCGGTTTTCTTCCCCACTCCTTTACTCTCCATTTTCTCCTGGCTAAGACCCCCATGAGTAGAACACGATTCCTATGTCAACCACCCAATTATCTGCAGGAGAGATGTATGATCAGGATCACAAAACCGCTTGGCCCTACCTGGTCCGAAGGACGCCAGGCTGACATCTACCAGGATCAGGGCGTTTTCTTTGGCAGCTCCGACCTATTGGAATGAGCTCCCTGGCAAGATCAGGGCCCTGCGGGACCTCCCTCAGTTCCGCAGGGCCGTGAAACGGAGCTTTTCCGGCAGGCATTTCGATAGGAGCTGCACCTTATCAGCTGAGCCCTGTGCCGACCTAGAGCTAGAAGCTACCTAGAATGGTATTCACTGCTGAACGTGTTCATCCCAATATTTTTTTATTGAAATTTTTAGAATACATTCCAGTATAACATTATAACACAATAAGTAATCCAGCGTTACATAAACAGCATAAACACAGGTTAGGTGCACAACTCATCCTACTTCTAAACGTAACTAAGTTTCCCAACTATTTCTTTTACATGTCTAGTTCAGAGAATTCGGTTGTTTAAATATCTCTAGTTAAACGTGTTCATGAATGCACTTTACTATACTGTACCGCCATTGATAAATTAATGGTCTGAAATTATGTTTTATGTATTTTTATTGTAATATGTATATTGTTTTATTGGCTTTATGTAAGCCACCCTGAGCCTGCCTTGGCGGGGAGGGCGGGGTAAAAGCTGGAGTAATAAATAAATAAATAAATAAGATGCCATTTACTAGTAGACTGAATTTGGCATTATTGCAGTGTACTGCATTGTATTTTATTATTATTATGTAATGTTGTATTTTTATGTATCTTATTTTATGCAGGGCTTTTTTTGGGGGAGGGAAGAGGTGCTGGAGCTCTCAAGAGGGAAATGAAGTTTTCTATCTGTACACTTGGGATCTGTATACTGAAAACTCACGAACCTTTAAGCATGTTAAAAATAATTTTGTCAAAGAGGTTCCGGAACTCCGTTCCAGCAGGTTCCCCCAGAAAAAAGCCCTGATTTTATCACATGTTGTACGCTGCCCTGAGTTCTACTTGTGGGAAATGGAGCGGGATAGAAATTAAATTATTATTATTATTGATGATGAGTTATGCCGTGTAAGCCGCCCTGAGCCTACGGGGAGGGCGGGATAGAAATATAAATAAATAATAATAATAATAAATAAATAATAATAATAATAATAATAATAATAATTATTATTATTATTATTTTTCTCTTCAGAGTAATGCTTAGTTTCATTCTGGATTTGGTTGTATTTATTATTTGAGGAGCTGAAATTCACACACATTCAGTCACGTTTGTTATTGATGAGATGGAGAAGTGGTTATTGGGGGGGGGGAGCAGTGCATCAACATTTGCGAGCCATGGGTGTGCATTTGGACATGTGCCCTACAATCCAGCTGCATCTCCCTCCCTCTGACAAAGACTGAGTTTCTAGCGAGTTGGGGGAGGGTTTAAAACTCAATGAATTGGGGCATATGCACGGCAAGAGCATTTGAAAAAGCCATTTCCCACATCTCTCCCCAAAACAAACTAGGGACAGTAATTGACGAAAGCATGGTGCAGTGGTTAGAGTACTGGACTAGGATCTGGGAGACCCGGGTTCGAAACCCCCCTCTGCCACGGAAGCTTGCTGGGTGGCCTCGGGCCACTCATGCACTCTCATCCTAACCCGCCTCACAAGGTTGTTGTGAGGATAAAACAGAGGAGAGAGAGAACAATATGATCTGCTTATTTATTTGACATTAAGTAAATCCAACCGAGTTTAACAGGACTCGCGTGTTTGATAGCAACCAAAGTATTTTTATTTTACAATAGGAGAACTTAGTTGAATGTAGATTCAGGTGGGTAGCTGTGTTGGTCAGAAGCAAACAAAGAATAAAGTTTGATCCCAGTGGCACCTTTAAGACCAACACAGTTTTATTCTGGGTATAAGCTTTCATGTGCATGCAAATTCTTAGAATATATTGAAAAAGAAGTCACCAACCATTACGTATAGGTAGTGGGTGAGAAGGATTAGTAGTAAATCTAGCTAAGACTGGATGAAGGAGATTGGTAAGACCTTAGGGATCCACAACAAACCTGTTTGGAACTAAAATATCCCCACGATGAAGTCAAGAAATGGGTCCCCGATGGATTCAGTTTGCCCTTACTAGGGCCAGGGCATTTTCGGTGGCGGCTCCTACCTGGTGGAACGAGCTCCCGGAGGAGATCCGGGCCCTGCGGGACCTTGTGCAGTTCCGCAGGGCCTGCAAGACGGAGCTCTTCCACCAGGCTTATGAGTAGGAGCTGCCGCCGCCACTACCCCACCACCGTGTAGTGTTTCATCGGCTGCCCCCATTAAAAGGGGGTAAGCATTGCCTGGCAGGAGTTTACAGATAGTGTTGTGGGAGACCGCACTATCGATATAGCTGGCCGCCAAAATTGGGGTGGTTGTTCCCATCTTGGAAGAATTGACATAGGAAGACTATGTAGCATAGATTTTATTGTGGTTTTAAATGTTGTTATTCTGTTGCATGTTTTATTGTATTTTATATTTTGGCTTTGCCGCATGTGAGCCACCCTGAGCCTTTGGGAGGGCGGGATACAAATAAAAAAATAAATTAAATAAAAAATAAATTAAGGACGCCAGAATGGTACCCAGAGAAAACCTGTTGTAGATCCCTCAAGTCTTACCAATCGCCTTCATCCAGTCTTAGCTAGATTTACTGCTCAGTTACGTGTGCATCTTGACTCTTATTGGACCTTCCTGGTAAGGTCCTCCTCACCCTCTACCTGTATGTAATGGTTGGTTGGTGACTTCTCTTTCAATGTATCTGAAGAAGTGTGCGTGCACGAAAGCCTATACCAAGAATAAAACTTTGTTGGTCCTTAAAGGGGCCACTGGACTCAGACTCTGTTTAGTCGAATGTGTTTTGGGCACTAATTTCTCCCTGAGTCTAGTATTTTTCAGTGATCTTTCACTCTTATTTTTTGTAAGGATTATAGCAAACAACGTCTGCTGCTACGGTGGCCAGGGCCCCCGTTCACCAGACGGAGATGGAGGGTAGGGTTGCCAGCTCCAGGTTGGGAAACTCCTGGAGATTTGGGGATGGAAAGAAGTCTGATAAAGGGCCAATATTAAAAACCTAGTGTAAACTTATACTATACAAAAATACATGTATTTATTAGAAAGACAGTTAAAAACATATAAGGGCCGAATGAAAGCCTCGTTAAAAAGTTCAAGTGGCCTAAACCTCAGTGGGGTACAATGCTGTAGAGTCCACACACCAAAGCAGTCCAGTGTTCCCTCTAAGCTGAGTGAGTGTGAGCTAGCTCACAGTTTTTTAGCCTCCGGCTCACACTTTTTTGCCTTAGCTCAGGAAGGAGGGCTCCAGAGCCAACTAATTTATGCAGTAGCCACATTGCTCTCTCACAACTTTAATGCCAGCAGCTCACAAAGTAGAATTTTTGCTCACAAGACTCTACAACTTAGAGGGAACATTGCAAAGCACCCATTTTCTCCAGGGTGAACTGATCTCTGTAGTCTGGAGAGGAGCTGTAATTCCAGGGGGATCCCCAGGCCACACCTGGAGGCTGGCATCCTTATTTTAAATCCTGCTATGGCAACAATCAGGCAGTAAGCTTATTGGGGTAGGGAACCTGTCATTTCCCCCTCGTTATTCTGAAAAGCAAGGCCTAGATCAGCAGTCTGAACCTTCTTAACCCTGTGGCTGCCCTTGGAACTTTGTCACAGGGTGGTGGGCGCGACCACAAAATGGCTGCCACCACGGACAGTGGAGGCAATCACTGCGAGGATGCTGCAGGAGGCAGAGCCACATGTACAGAGGAAGCCCACATGCAGGGGAAAAGGGGGGCAACTTAAAACACACACTGGAAAACAGGAGAGATAGAGAATAAAACCGACACTGTGGTTGCAGCTACCACTAAAAGAGCATTATTTCCATCTAGCCAAGCCAATCGACTCTCCAGTGGCCAATCAGAAGCCCCGTTGGGCAAGTGTGTGACCTGGCCCCGCCTACTTTCCAACAACACTTGTTGGGTGCCTGGAAGGGTGTCGGTGGGCACCAGGTTGGGGACCCTGGCCTAGATGGAGCCCCTTTCTTCTTCAGAAGCAGCTCTCTGAATACCGGTGCTCGGAGGCAAGAGCGGAGGGGAAGCTTGACTTCTGTGCCCCGCTTGTAGGCCTTCAGGGACGTCTGCTTGGCCGCTGCTTGAAAAAGAATGCTGGATGACGTGCTGGATTCTGGTCTGATCCAGCAGGGCTGCTCTTATGTCCCAAGGCACTGTATGCTGCCAGTGCGACAGAAATAATGAGCATCCACGACTCGATGTTTTTTCCAGCCACGTTCCATCCTCTGAAACATTTATGCTGCATCGGTATGCTGGTTTTGAAAGTGCCACTGGTTTCTCTGCTGCTTTTCATTACCACCACCCATGAATGCTTTACCCCTTCCTCTGCCGCCTGTTCGCTTGTTCTCCTTGCCTTTCAATCGGTGTCCTTGTCCGCGGTGCAGCTGTCGCAGGGGGTCTTTCTCCTCCTGGTTCTGGCCTCGGGAGCTCACCCATCCCCGGGAACATTCCACAAATGGAAATAAAGGCACACTTGTAGCACATCTGTTCTCCCATCAGAGGGCATTCCGACCCCTCCCCACGATGACACCTGTTGCGTGTAGCCGTTCTCCATTTGCTGCCTGATGCTTTTGCAACAGCCTGCCCTGCATTGGGTTCTAAAGCAGAGCGTGTTAGAAGGCGGACCAGAATGCCGGATCGTTTTTTAAAAAATGGAGGGATACTGAACAGAACGTCTAATCTCACACAGGGGTCGTTTCCTAGAAAAAGAGGCGCAGGAGCTCATTTGCATATACCACACCCCCTGACAAAGGGCAGGCATGTTTAAAATGAGTTAAGGCATATGCAAATGAGTTTAAATCCACACACACCCTTTCCCTGAGTCTCTCCCCAAAAGCGGAGAGGCTCAGGGGGAAAGGGGCCATGTCTGCCCGCCTCCCCTTCTCCTCTCCAGCCAACCCACCACGGCAGGCTGGCTGGAGACGGGAAGGGCAGGGAGGCAGACATGCCTGGGTTCCCTGCCCGATCTGTCCGGAGAAGATCTCCCTGCCTGGAGAAGATCGGGCTGGGAACCCAGGCATTTAAATCCCCCCCCCCCCGGGCCCCTCCCCAAAAGGTGGAGAGGCTCAGGGGGAAAGGCAGGCATTTCTGCTTGCCTCTCCTTCCCCTCTCCAGCCAACCCGCCATGGTGGACTGGCTGCAGAGGGGAAGGGCAGGGAACCCAGGCATTTAAAACCCCCCCCCCCCAGTCTCTCCACTCTGGGGCGCTCTGGCAGGAAATGGCCCCTGATCTCACAATGGATAGGGCTGAATTTATTAGAGAAGAGCTGCAGCAGAAACACATTCACCACATACGTTTTCCAGAGAGTTCCAACGCATGCAATACATAACGTATTTTTATTCCACTTCCCCCCGCAATATTAAAACATCATTCTCCCTTCTTAGTTTTATCACCACAACGGCAAGCCAGTGAAGTAGGTTAAGCAGAGAGTATCAAAGTGGGACCCACATATCTTCGGGACCGCCTCCTCCGGCATGTCCCCAGGAGAGTGTTTCGGTCCACTGAGAACAACCTGCTGGTGATCCCCAGACCCAAAGATATTGTCAGGTAGCCCTGTCATAGTTCTGGAATGTGGAGGGGTACCCTCTTTCTCATTCTCAGCTCTATCCTGCTCAGCTATCTTATGCTTGATCTTGTAGATGTTCCAGCTGCAGTTTCCACGGCTGGGAAAGTTAACGGCTTTTCTCCTATGCCTGCGTGCGAGATATATCCATTGGCTCATGCTTACAGGGGGAATGTTTAATTTCACTATAAGTCAGAGGCCCTAGTACTGACGGCCATTCCTGACACAAGCTGTACACGTGTTCTTTAGTACTGGATCCACTAATAAACAGCTATCTTCTTATGAAGCCATGTGTGGTGTGACCTGACTAAGGAGTCTGACAGATATCCGGCTGTCCTCGACCAGAGCCAGGGCATTTTCGGTCCTGGCTCTGACCTGGTGGAACTCTCTGCTGAACAGTAACCAGGGCCCTGCAGCACTTGGTGCAATTCCGCAGGGCCTGTAAGGTAGAGATGTTCCACCAGGCTTTTGGTGGAGGGCAGCAATGGTTTTTCCATCATAGCTGGCGCCCTCCCAGTTTGGTGTAGTGGTTAAGAGCACCGAACTCTCATTTGGAGAACTGGGTTTGATTTCCCACTCCTTCACAAGCAGCCAGCTGGGTGACCTCCGCTCAGTCACAGTTCTCTCAGAGCTATCTCAGTCCCACCTACCTCACAGGGTGTCTGTTGTGGCAAAAAAAAGGGGGGTATAAAATCCAACTCTTCTTCTTTCTCCGTTCTTCCATCTTTTTAGTGTTTCCCTCCTCGTGATTCACCTGCGAGGCAGCAACATGGTCCAGAATGGGTTTTTAAGGATCAGATTAAGTACGCTATCTTGAAACTATTTAAAGAATTTATTGAATCTATGAATTTTAACTTGTGGTACTTGATTTTGACGTCTGTTGTACATTGCTCAGAGCGCCGTGTACACAGGGATTGGGCAATTTACAAATCTAAAATAAACAAATAAATAAAAAACTGACCCAAGGTTACCCAGCAAACTTCCATGACAGAGTGGATATTCAAACGTCGATCTAACCACTGCACGGGACTGGGCAGAAGGGAAGCCGTATATCCAAATTTATATGCATGTGACCTCATGCCAAGATGCATCCACTTCCTGCTCAGAGATTTGACTTCCCGTAGTGCCTTCCTGAAGGACTGCTGTGGCCCAAGTGGTTAAGACGCTGAACTGCAGACCGGAAGATCGATAGTTCGACAGTTTGAGACCCGAGTGCCGCATGACGGAGTGAGCTTCTGTCCCTGGCCCCAGCTCCTGCCAACCTAGCAGTTCGAAAGCAAGAAATTGCAAGTAGACTGTGACAGCAGCCATGAAATTAAAAGACGCCTGCTCCTTGGGAGGAAAGTGATGGCGAACCTAAACAGCATGATAAAAAGTAGAGACATCATCCTGCCAACAAAAGTCCGTATGGTCAAAGCAATGATATTCCCAGTAGTCACGTATGGCTGCGAGAGTTGGACTATAAGGAAGGCCGAGCGCCAAAGAATAGATTCTTTTGAACTATGGTGCTGGAGAAGACTCTTGAGAGTCCCCTGGACTGCAAGAAGATCAAATCAGTAAATCCTAAAAGAAACCAACCCTGACTGTTCCCTGGAAGGCCAGATACTGAAGCTGAAGCTCAAATACTTTGGCCACCCAATGAGAAGGGAGCACTCACTGGAGAAGACCCTGAGGCTGGGAAAGATTGAAGGTCAAAGAAGACGGGGATGGCAAAGGATGAGATGGTTAGACAGTGTCACAGATGCAACGAACATGAAATTGAGCAAACTTCAGAGGACGGCGGAAGACAGGAGGGCCTGGCGGGATCTGGTCAATAGGGTCACGAAGAGTCGGACTCGACTGTGCGACTGAAAAACAAAAAAAAATAATAATAGGTACCGCTTCGGTGGGAAGGTTGTGTTCCGTGCACCTCGGCCACATGACCACAGAAATGTCTTTGGACAGAGCTGGCTCTTCGGCTTGGAAACAGAGATGGGCACTACATCCCTAGAGCCGGATTTGACTGGCTTTCGCGCAAGGGAAACCTAGTGCCATCCTAAAGCCGAATGACACCTTTCTAAGCAAGGGCTACCAACCTCCAGATGGGGCTTGGAGCTCTGAAATTACAACTGAGCTCCAGACTACAGTTCCCCTGGAGGAAATATCATCTTCAGAGGGTGAACTATATATCTGGCACCACATTGCCACGATGCTCCTTCCCCTTCCCAGACGCTGTCCTCTCCAGGAACCACTCCCACATCTCCAAAAATTTCTCTAACTGTTGTTGGCAACCCTGTTTGAAGGCCACTGACTTCCATGGGTTGAGGAGGGTGTAACTTTGTCTGGGATGATACTGCTGAAGACTTGGGAGTTTGAACCCCAAATAGCTGTGGTCGGGCAAGGTGAGAGGCCGCCGGAGGCAGGGCCTTGTCAGGGGTGACACCTCAACTGCCCACAGCAAGATGCCACACTCTTATCTAATTTTATTTAGAAGAGATTGGATTCATTCATACCCCGCTCTTCACTCGAAGTCTCAGAGCGGCTTACAAATTCCTTTCCCTTCCCCTCCTCACAACAGCCACCCTGTGAGGTAGGTGTGGCTGAGAGGGCCCTGACAGAAACTGTCCTTGAGAGAACAGCTCTGACAGAACTATGGCTTGCCCAAGGTCATCCAGCAGCTGCAGCTGCAAGTGGGGAATCAAACTCGGCTCACTCAGATTAGAGTCTGCTCACTTTACCACTATACCAAACTGGCTCTTTATTTATTTACTTAATTTACACCTGGACTTTTCCCCCAGTGGGGAACCAAAGCTGCTTCCGTGTTTTCCCCTCCTCCATGGCTGGCCATGATTTAATAGCCCACGGTTGGTTACCCAGCAAGCTTCCATGGCAGAGCAGGGATTTGACCCTGGGTCTTCCAGGTACTAGTCTGCCACTCTAACCATTGCACCACGGTGCTTTTCCTTAGGGGTGGCTGTGTTTTGCTGGCCTTACTGATTTTTATGTCCATTTCTCTGATGTTTTGATTATTGGATTTTATTTGGTATTTTCAGACTGTTTTGATGGGTTTTTTTGAAATCTGTATGTTTAAATTCATACACTTGTATCATTTGCAGTAAGTCACCTCAGGAAACACTCACATGTCTTAAATAAATAAGCCGTAGCTAGGGTTGCCAGTTCTGGGTTGGGAAATTCCTGGACACGTTAGGGGTGGTTTGGGTAGAGTGGGGTTTGGGCAGGGGAGAAACTTCAGCAGAATAATAAGATAAGAGATTGGATTTATAACCCACCCTTCACTGGGAGTCTCAGAGCAGTTTACAAACTCCTTCCCCTTCCCACAACAGGCACCCTGTGAGGTAGGTGGGGCTGAGAGAGCTCTTTCGAGAACTGCCCTTGAGAGAATAGCTCTGACAGAACTGTGGCTTGCCCAAGGTCATCCAGCAGCTGCAAGTGGAGGAGTGGGGCATCAAACCCAGTTCTCCCAGAGTAGAGTCCGCGCACTTAACCACGACACCAAACTGGCTCTCAATTAGCATACAGTAGCATTGAGTCCACCTTCCCAAGCAGCCGTTTTCTCCAGAGGAACTGATCTTTGTCACCTGGAGATCAGCTGAAATCCCAGGAACTCCCCAGCCACCACCTGGAGGCTGGCAACCCAAACGGCAGCGGCGCGCGGTGCGAAAACGCAGGAGGAGGAAAAAGCATCTCTCAAAAAGGCAAAATAAAACTGGTGACCAGAAAATGGGTACTGCCCGTGGCAAACAGAAATGGCTGGAGGGTCTGGTCTGCGCCTCCTTGGTCCCACAGAAAAGCCCGTTGCCCGTGAGCGCCCTTCTGGGGTCCGCTCTGCGCCTTTTGCTTCGACGCCATAAGCGAGCCCACCACGGACGCCATCTTTGCTGCTGGCATCCTCCCACCGTCCGGCCTCCACTCCGAAACACCGGTTACGTCTCTTTCGCTCGACGGCAAGTTAAGTTATGCCGCATCCCACCCGAAAGCGCAAACCCGCCGTTGAGAGAGAGAGAGAGCGAGCGCGCGACGGGTGGACGCCGGCGGCGGAAGAGAAAACTGGCGCCCGTAATAAAGTTGGCGCCCAAGGGCAAAATCCCCACGATTTCGTGCCCCTGACGCATAATGGCGGCTTCCGCGCCCTTTCCCTCCCTGCGTCGCTTCACGGTGACGCCATTTCGAAGCGTCGCAGATATAGGTCTCTAGCGGGCGCCTCCGGTTTCTATGGTAACCGGGCCTTCTCCGCGGACAGCTCTCCTCAGGCGCCGTTGATCGGGATGTTCGGGGACTCGGCAGTGAGTGGGGCTGATGTAGAGTCGGTGTGGCGGAAAGGCTGGGGGGCCCGCTGCGAGGAGGTGAGAGGACTTTTCTCCAGGGGGAGGGAGGCTGGTCAGGCTGCATTTGCGGCGGTTAACCTGATAGCGAACGATGGAACCTCCATGTGCCGAGGCAGTCTACCTCTGGGTGGCAGTTGCTGGGGAGGAGAGAGGTTAGGAAAAGGCTTTTGTGGCTTTTGTAGCTTGTGGGTTACCAGGAGCATCTGGGTGGCCCCTGTTGCTATCAGGATGCTTTGGCTTAGATGGACTTTTGTTCTGACGGCGCAAAGTAGTTCTGATGTTTATTGATTTGTTGCATTTCTCCCCCTGCTTCCCCCCCCCCTCCCAGCCATATTGACTGCCAAAGTTACTAACAATTTAAATGTCCCTGTAAAAGGTTAGGTACATTTGAGTGACAAAAAAACTAGCAAAACAACTGTGTGCTATATTTCCCGCAACATATTCATAAAGGAGAGTTCATTAAAGTATAATATATCTATTATATGCAGTCAATATGCCCATACAATCCATCATAGGAAAATACAGAGGCCAAAGAGTAATAAATATATAAATAAATAAATACACAGAATTATATGTAGAAAGTCTAACACTTTCCCCAGGTAACTTTTCAGTGTTTCAGACCTCTTGGTCCTTCCTCAGGAACAAAGAACCACTGCTGAGAATCCCGTTTCAGTTCCTTACAAGGGCCCCGTTCACACGGAGCATTTGCCGCGCTAAAGATACGGATGATAGGTGGATTTTCTGGGCGCGATCACACCGCAACATCTGGGAAGCGTAGTGCACCCGTGGCTAACCCGTGGCTTCTTGCCAAAGATACAGAGTAAAAAACTAGTACGTACGATGTGCTAGTTTCTGGAAAACGCGGGGCAAGGGCGGGCGTCTGATTGCCTTTCTGCTGGAATCCTGTGGCATCCGGCGCCCGCCCATGTCCTGTTGCAAACCGGATGTTGTTGTTTTTTTAAGTCTCCACAGGATGCGCACAAACGCCCACCGGCACATGCGCAAACTGTGGTGAGGGAAAAAAATTCCCGTTTGCCACGGAAGCGGCGCCTAGCGATTGCCGGTGTGAACACGCCGCACCGCTTCTTTGCTGCGCTGCAGGGTAGCCGTGTGATTGGCACCTAACGGCATGCCCACGGGACCTCCACGGGGCATGTGATCGGGCTGCCGCACGTTACTTTGCTCCGGGGCAAACAGCCACGCTTCCCCCCCGCATTTTCCGGCCCGTGTGATCGGGACCAAGGTAATGCTTTTCTATTATTTCAGTGTTGGGCAAGGTCTCCCTAGCTCTAACCAGCACCCTTATAGGTTACTACAATGTTTACAGGACCAAAACAATTTGTTTTGCTAGTTTTTTGTCACTTTGTATTGTGTGCTGTAGCTTTGTTGTTGTAGGTAAATTCGAGGTCAATGCCTTAATAATGATAGAAAAGCAAAAATCCAGAAGCACCAACAAAATATGTGGCAGGGTAGGAGCTTTTGTGAGTCTCTGCTCACTTCTTCAGATCCCCTGTCCCAAATTTTGTGAGTCTTTAAGGTGCTACTGGACTCTTGCTCTTTTCTACTGCTACAGACTAACACTTCTTAATCTTAATAATGATAACTGTGAATGGAACTTCCTTGTGCAGAGGCAATCTGCCTCTGAATACCATGTTCTTCTGGGTCAGGGAAGGTGAACGCAATAGTGGAAAGTTGTTGCCTGCATGCAGCTTTCTGGATGCATTTGTTTGCCTGGTGGTGGACTCTGTGGGACTTTTTGTCTGATCTTCTTAGGTACCCTTGAAGGGGTCCTTAGTTCTGCCTGTTTTCCACGACACGACTTAAACTCTGGGGCACCCAAAGTAATGCAAGTTGAGAATACCTTTGAAAGCATGCAGTGTGCCAGAGAAAATGAAGGTAGTTATTGGGAGAAGGGGAGAGAAGAGTGGTCCGTGGGTCCCGTGTAAAAGTGCCTTTCATTCCTGAAGAGCCACAACCAAGCTCTTGTTTCCACAACACATAGGCATGGGAGTGAGACTGAGGACTTATTTATATATAAAGGACTGGTTGGCCCTCCATTATGTGTTTGGGCTTCCCCCGTTAGCAGAACTGTGGTGTGAAAGTATTTGGGGTTTTAAAGTGAGACACAGAAGCTGTTTGGACAAAGGGCATTTCTCAGGGATTCGTTCATTCTTAGGGGACTGTGGTGGGTGGAAAGTGCCATCAAGTTGCAGCCGGCTAGCCCATGTTTTTCTTGTATCCCGTTATTTATTCCTTAACTTGTGTGATCTCTCTAGAGATGGATCAGAGGAGGGCTCTTTTTGTAGCAGGAACTCCTTTGCATATTACGCGACACACGCCTAATGTAGCCAATCCCCCAACAGCTTACAGAGCTCTTCTTGCAGGGGCTACTGTAAGCTCTTGGAGGATTGGCTACATTAGGGGTGTGTCGCCTAATATGCAAAGGAGTTCCTGCTACAAAAACAGTGGGCGGCGGGCGGCGGAGGACCACTAACTACAGAGAACCAGGAGACGACTGGAGAAGCAGTTTTGGTTAAAATAATTTTAACCAAATTATACTGGTACTACCAAAATTCAAGAGAAGGTATCAGGAAAAAAGAGAGAGAGAGACGGTATCAGGATTCTAAATTATATGCTAGGACAATGATTTTTCTTTTGCCATGTGGATTTTAGGATATACTGAGATCTGCTGAGCAAGCCTCTGCTGGGCTGGAAATAGTGGACATTTTTGTTTTGCCAAAACTGTTACCTGGGAAAGGAGCAGTCCTGTGAACTTTGGAAGGCTGTGTACTCCTGTATATAGCAAGGCCCTGTTCAGCAGCTAGTTATTCTGGATAGCCACACTTGAGAAGCAAGCAAAGGGGTGAAGGATCACCATTTAACTGTCTAGGCCACTGTTTCCCAAAGTGGGCAATACCGCCCCCTGGGGGGTGCTGGATTGATCCAGGTAGGCAGTAGGAGCATTGGGTGCAAATTTGTCACTGCATCTTTGTGTCCACTTCTTGAAGGTAGATTTCCAGGGGGGGCTCTGAGTATTTTCTTTCTTTCTGAAAAGGGGGCAGCAGGCCAAATAAGTTTGGGAACCTCTGCTCTAGTCTGTGAAAGTTCTCCCAGCACAGTCTTGTGCCATGCATGCTATTCCGCCTCCACCTTTTTGGCTTCTAAGCTGGCGAGTGTAAAACCAAGGGGCACCCTTTCAGAATTCCATCTTTGGCCCGGGGTGTCCAGTTGCTGACCACTACATTTCTGTTGCAGTCTTTGGTGAAAGAGGATGTGAGCGTTTGAGGTGCACGGAAGTTATTGACCTTGTGGGCTATATGGTTGGGGATGGGGAGGAAGGGTTTACCAGGAATCTGATGTTCAGTTGCTGGGGTGTGTGTGTGTAATAATAACCATGAGTATTTGTGTAGTGGTGGTGGAGGACAGTGTTGTAAAGTTGCAGCCGACGTACAGTGTGGGGTTTCCAAGGCAAGAGATGTTCAGAGGTGTTTTGCCATTGCCTGCCTCTGCGTAGCAACCCTGGACTTCCTTGGCGGTCTCCCATCCAAATACTGACTAGGACCAGCCCTGCTTCGCTTCCGAGCTCTGATGAAATCGAGCTAGCCTGGGCCACCCAGGCCAGGGTGTTTGTATAGTACATTCTTCCAATGCACCAAACCTTTAATATTAATTCTCTCAGTAATGTTCCTTTCCTTACAGCAAACCCTGTAAGGGAACACATGTTTTATTATAAGTGAGAATAATAACTTTTGAGTAACGTTACATATGGGAGGCTGAGAGGCAGTGGCTTGTTTGGTTGCCTGATGGCTTCGCGACAGAGCTGAAATTTTAAAAAATCAAATAAATAAATAATAATAATAAATAAACAGGGGAATCCCACCTCATGAACATAAGAACATAAGAGACGCCAATGTTGGATCAGGCCAAAGGCCCATCCAGTCCAACACTGTGTCACACAGTGGCAAGAAATACCAGTGCCATCAGGAGGTCCAGCAGTGGGGCCAGGACATTAGAAGCCCTCCCACTGTTGACCCCCCCAAGCACCAAGAAGACAGAGCATCACTTTCCCCAGAGCCCCTATCTATACCTTGTGGCTAATAGCCACTGATGGACCTCTGCTCCCTATGCCTATCTAATTCCCTTTTGAAGCCGGCCATGCTTGTAGCCGCCACCACTTCCTGTGGCAGTGAATTCCAAGTGTTAATCACTCTTTGGGTGAAGAAGTACTTCCTTTTATCCATTCTAACCCGACCGCTCTGCAGTTTCATGGAGTGCCCATGAGTTCTTGTATTGTGAGAAAGGGAGAAAAGTACCTCTTTCTCTACCTGCTCTTTCCCATGCATAATCTTAGTAGCTGTACTGCATTTGTTCGTATACTAAAGTGTGTAGATTAGATGGCTTTGTGGAAATCAAAACCTTTAGTGCAGGATAGAGGAAATTATTATAATTATTATCATTTGCTTTAAAATACTTGCCATTCACCTAACTCAACCACCACTAGGGTTACCAGCAATGCTCCCTCTAAGCTGCGGAGTCTTGTGAGCAAAAATTCTACTTTGTGAGCAACTGACATTAAAGTTGTGAGTGAGCGATTTGGCTGCTGCATAAATGAGTTTGCTCTGGAGCCCTCCTTCCTGAGCGAAGACAAAGATGTGTGAGTCAGAGGCTAAAAAACGGTGAGGTGGCTCACACTAACTCAGCTTAGAGGGAACACTGGTTACCAGATGTCCTCTTTTTAGAGGACATGCCCTCTTTTTGGGGTGGCCCATCCTCTTTTGGGCTCTTAAAAAAAATAACCTGATGAAAGGGTCCTCTTTTTGGGTTGGAAGATTAGGAATATTCCTAATTAGTGGCAATTATCACATCTTAAATAGTAGGGGTATTTAAAATGAGATTTGTCATAGTGATCACTTGTTTGAAGAAGTTGGTCAGGAAATATGCCCTCTTTTTTTCACTTTTCAAACTGTGGTAACCCTGATTGCTTATAAAATCAAACCTGGCGTGTTTAGTTCTGTGACTTTGCTGTACATCCCTTTGACCACCAGGTGCCGACAGAGACCCAGTTATCTCTCCCTTTGCCTTACAGCTGGATGCTGCTTTAGAGTTATCTTTTGTTGCAAGGCTCGAGATCTTTGGATTAGGATCCGAATCTCCGCAAAGTCCAACAAGCGGACCAAAGCAGAGCTTTCCAAAGAAGCTTGTGTCTGGTGCAAGATTTGCTTCCACCATCAGTTTGCTTCTCTTCTAACTTCAGGGCACCGTAAGCTGCAGATATTCCAGTGTGGATGTTATCGTGAGCAAATTCAGTCAGTGCTAAAGCCTTAGATCCCTGGCCGATAATGCGTGCACAATTAACTGGTCATCAACATTTGGTTTACATTAGAGATTTTCTCCCTTTCGCTGTTCTTTGAGTCTCTTTTCAGTGCAGGAAGTTGATAGGGCAGTAGGAAGCAGGTGGCAACAAAGCGTAATGGTCAATGCCAAATTAGTTCCTTGATGTGGGTGTGGGGGTGTCTCGGTACTTAATTGCAGGGTCTCTGTTTGTTTATTTTTTGCCATCGAGTTGCAGCTGATTTCTGGGAACCCTGTAGGGTTAAGGCAAGAGACATTCAGAGGTGGTTTCCCATTGCCTGCCTCTGCGTAGCAACCCAGGACTTCCTTGGTGGTCTCCCATCCAAAGTACTAACCAGGGCTGCCCTTGCTTAGCTTCCGAGATCTTTCTTTTAAAAAAATAATTTTTTATTGAGAATATTGTACCATAGCTATGAAGGATAGTATAAGAATAATATCAAACACAGTTAAATAGAAATATTAACAAGACATACTAATATAATGTGTAGTACAAGGTGTAAGATAATGAAAGCCAAATACATTAAACAGTCACTATCCAATAAGAAATTTTGCAAGCTTGACATATCATAAGAATGAAACAATTTACGTCTAAAGAGTAAGAGGGTTAATAACAGATTACTGTATTTTTATTTTTTTATTTATATGCCAATAAAAGGCTTTGGATGGATGGTTAATAACCCAACCGTGAGTAACCTTCGGAATACTGAAAACAAATAAGCAAAAACAAACATCGTAATTCCAATCTGATAGGAAGCAAATCGACAGAGCATTATGAAGCTACAAATACAAAGCTAGCTAACACTCAAGACAGAGGTTGTTATACTGGCCAACATGTAGTGTAAAGAGGGGCCTAAAGGAACAAAAGTAGACTAATAATGACCCGAATAAATAATAAATAATTAACTGAACTAACAAGTTATACTCAATGTAATAATTCAGGGCTCTTTTTGTAGCAGGAACCCCTTTGCATATTAGGTGACACTGTAAGAAGAGCTCTGTAAGCTCTTGGAGGATTGGCTACATTAGGGGTGTGTGGCCTAATATGCAAAGGAGTTCCTGCTACAAAAAGAGCCCTGATGGCAGACAACAAAGTAAGCTCAATTGTCTTACATTCAGTTTTGTAGTTGAGACCATTCTGTGGATATGAATTGATTCTGTGTTAGGAAAATCAATATTGGAGACCATTTTGTGTTAAAAGACAATTGTTTGGGATTGGGCACATATGAATTTAGTTTGTCAGTAACATAATCCATAAAATAAAGGTCCCATAGTTTGTGAAACCAGAGTCTTACAGTTGGCGATTTATTTTCTTTCCACAAGGAAGCAATTGCTGATATGGCAGCAAACAGCATCATGTCTATCGTGGCCTTACAGTGATGGGTACCTATATTGTCAGGCCAGTGATCTAAAAAAAGTATTTCTGGTTTAAGGGGGATATTTACTTTAGCAATTGATTCAATATGGGATAGAACTTCTCTCCAGAAACCTTTAATTTTGTCACAACTTCACCAGCAATGAGCAAAAGTGCCCAATTGGGGACAACCTTTCCAACAGTATGGAGATTGTGAAGCAGATGTAAAAGAGAGTTTGTGTGGGGTGATGTACCAACGTGAGATGTTTTGCCAAAGCAGATGTGAAGATCTTTAGGTCCTGATTTAAAAGGGATATGGGTCTGTAGGATGCTGGAGATAAAGGGTCTTTATCCTTATTTGGTATCACAACGATTGAGGCCTGAATCCATGAAGGGGGTACGTTTCCAGTGTCTAAGATGTGATTACATGTGGAAGTCAAAGGGCCTACTAAGGAGGGAGCAAAACATTTATAAAATTCAGAGGGAAAGCCATCCAGACCAGGTATTTTATTACTTTTTTTTTTTAAATTCCAGTCTTTATTAAACACAAACACAAACAACCCCTCACCCAAAAAATACAACAGACAACATATAGTACCCCACATAAAAGCGGATCCTTCCTTTGTACAGTCTAAAGTATAACTATACAATTATTTACCAAGGTTAATTAAGTTAAGTGTTCAATTCGATCCATTTATAAACATTTGACCATTTTTTTGGAAAAGCTGAGTTCATGTTTCCGTGGATTTTATGTGTTAAATGATCCATTTCGATCAATCGCTTTCTTAACAAAGTCCCATCTATCTGGCAACTTTTCACTTTTCCAATACTTAGCTAATGTTATTCTTGCTGCTGCAAGCAAATGAGTCATCACATATTTTTCCCCCTTTTCCCAACTTTCGGGTAATATACTTAGCAAAAAGATTTCAGGATCTAGCGGTAATTGTAACTTCGTTGACTGAGTTAATATCATGTGGACCTCCTTCCAATATCTATTTACCTCCTTGCATGTCCACCAAGCATGGTAAAACGAACCTACTTGTGATTTACATTTCCAACATAGATTACTTATCCCTGGATAAAAACGTGCTAACCTATCTGGCGTTAGATGCCAGCGGTGTCCCATCTTGAAAACGTCCTCTTTCAATGGTACAGCTTTGAGCCATCTTACATTTTGCCATATCCTCTCCCATTTGTTTGCATCAATATTCTTTCCTATGTTTTTGGCCCAGGCCGTCATTGCCGTCTTATTACTTTCCCCTTTCATCTTGTCATCTAATAGCAAAGCATATATCTTCCGTATCAGTTTAGAATCTGGGCCTAATACTATTTTATGGTATTTTATTACTTTTGAGTGATTTGATAGTGATCAGAATTTCCTGTTCCGAGAATGGCTTTTCTAACATAGAACTATGTGTTTCTTGTAAGGTAACCTAGGCATGATAGTTATGCAAAAAAGGATGTAACAACATTGACTTATCAGCTGTTGAAGAGTATAAGGTTTGGTAGTAATCTTCAAAGGCTTTTGCAAGATAGATTCCGCTTTAGTTAGGACGTCTCCATGAATATACTTTTTTTTAAATAATAATTTTTATTATTTTTAACAGACATCCAAACAAACAAAACATACATGAGAGTATTAACAACATCTTCGTTTCTCTTAAAACACCTCGTACATATGTATCTAATTATCAAATTTCCACCTCCCAAAATTTTTGCAAGCCTATATTTAATAAGCTAATATTTTATCTAACTCGTTCCATCATTATGGCTCTTAAAAATGCACAGATGCACAGATCTAGAATTTTGCAAGTCTATTAATTAACAAAACATATTTCCTTCTATTACTATATTGTCTGAGCATTCTATAATAATCTTCTAAAAATATATTTAACTATTAACTAAATTTATACGATTCCCCAGCTTCATAGTCACATACTTTCTTTTTCTATATATTCTAAATTCTACAACATAACTATCACATTACATTCTTTAAGATTTTAATAATACTCTGTCTTTTCAAAGAGTTTTCTAAACCTACATATATTACCTATATATTCTTCCCCAGTTCTACGGCCTCCTGGGATCCTTAAACCAATCTTATTTATATATTTAATTAACACTTTTCAATATACTTCTCTGACCTACAGATTCATACTTGTTCTATAATACCATCTATTCTATAACTTTTTGAATTACTACAATTAGTATAAAGCAAAACATTCAATGAGATTCAGTGATTACTTAGTTACATATGTCTAAAGATTCCCTAGCCTGAACAGAAATCTTATTTAAGGATTAATATAAAACAAAAAGTTCAATGGTAGTCAATGTTACTCAGTTATATGTGGCTACAAATTCCCTAGCCCATCTTATTCAGTTACATATAAACAAAAATCCCCTATCCAGTCTTATTCATAAAGCTTAATTTTTTTCTTCTTTTTGTAACTTCTCATCTTCAGTAAGGTCATAATTCTATGCCTCTTCCACTTAAAGGTAGAAAAGATTTCTTTTAAGCATCGCCAACTATAGTAAATGTTTAATGTAGTTAAGGATTCCATAAATTCTGTTTCATCTTCTCTCTGGGATGTTTTCTCTTTCGTAACTATTCCAAATTTTAGCAAACTTTTAGTAGATCTGTTATATT
Source organism: Gekko japonicus (assembly GCF_001447785.1). Lineage (NCBI taxonomy): Eukaryota > Metazoa > Chordata > Lepidosauria > Squamata > Gekkonidae > Gekko > Gekko japonicus. The sequence goes on from NW_015176004.1 coordinate 190,121, forward strand.
CCTTGTAGGTTAAATCAGCTTGAATATAGTGTTGTTTTAGGTCTTGGCCAGTTTGGTATTTAAATTCCATTTCTCTGTGGATTAAGTCATCTTGATAGAAGTGTTGTTCTTCCTCTTAGACTAATTTTTGCTGAGATGCCTTTATATTACATGTAGCTTGACTTGGTATGATTTCTTTTTTATCCAGTGTTGTCTTTAAAGCCTGGAAATTTTGAAGCCATGGGGAAAAGAAATTTTGGGGAAGACTGAGATATATGCAATACTTACTTTCCTATTAAATATAAACTTCTTTTACTTATTTAAGAACACAAAATACATCAGTTGTAACTTAGTTAGCATATATAATTGTATGACTTGGCATATTCATGGAATTTAAAATTGTAAATGTGTTTGTTTTCTACAAGAAAAATGGCAAGTATGCCCAGTACCTGAGAAGTAGCTGTGTGCTATTGTGCTATTGTGCTGTCATAGTGTATGTATCTTTAATTTTTGCTGTCTGAGAGGCAGGGGAAACAAGCAGAAGAGAGTGTATTATTTGAACAGAAACTCACTAGTAGGTATGACTACCAGGATGTTTGAAATTTAAGCTGAACATGGAAAATATTGAACCCTTTAATCATGTATTATTTTTAAACTCATTAGCATATATATTAATTGTTACCAAAGATATTTACATTTATGCCCCTCCAAAATCTTGAAAATGTCATATAAGCCCACAGTATAAATGGATTTTTTTTGGTAGTTCCAGAAATCTCCGAATTGGAAATTTCCACTGGAAAAATTAAGAGCGTCCTCAGACTTTTTCATGCTGTGCATCTGGAAAATATAAGATGCTTTGTAAGATAAGGAAGAGAAAATGTTTCATAAGAGGTTTTTCATTGCTTCCCCAAACTTTCCAATTGTTTGACTGGAAATTTTCCACTGGAAAAAATGTAAAAAGTCCCCAGACTTTTTCGTGCTATACATTTGGAGTGTGAAAACCCTTGCTTTAAGAATGGACTCATTCTAAAAGAAAAAAAATATTTCAAAAGAGTCTTTTTTCCCATCACTCCCTGAAATTTTCTGATTTTTCTGTTGGAAAAATGGAAACTGTGTCCTCAGAAGAAAATGGGGGGGATTTTTTGTGTGTGTAGCTCTGCTCTTAACATCTCTCGTCAGAAGTCCTTTGATCACTTGAAAGAGTTATGCAGATGCCGAAAATTACTATTGTGGAATAGGCACTAAGAAAGCCGTAATGGACCTGGGACAAGAGATGAGGTCTGAACGAGAGAGAAAGTTCCCTGGGGTGGAGTTTTCCCCTGTTTTGACTGTGCAGTTCTAACGCTTCCTTTCACAGAAGAGCACCCAGACCGGGGTGATCTCCACGACAGAAGCCGTGACCCAGTCCTGCTGCTTCCAAGAGGCTGGCGTGCAGACAGATGTGGGTGGAGAGAACCTCCGAGCCGCAGGGCTTCCGCCAGCCCCGCCCGTGGATTACGCCGGTCTGCTCTCCTTCCTGCAGAACGTGGAAGAGACAGTCATCAGGGAGCTCAATAAGAACTGGAGAAGCCACGCCTTCGATGGCTTTGAAGTGAATTGGCTGGACCAGAACGAAACGGTAAAGCCCCGCTGATGCTGGGGGCGATGCTGAGGTCAGAGGTTGTTGTCCCCTCACTCCGTCTTCCTGGCGCAATTGACTTTTCAATAGAAAAAATGCTTTGGCACACACCCTGCTCCCCTTCCCCTCGGAGCTCCCTCTGCAAGGGAGGGCAGGACGTGGCGAGGCTAAATCCTCTTCTGGCTGGACCCCAAGCAGGGCCAGATCCTTTCCCCCCTTCTGGCTGCTCTTGTGTGGAAAGACAGGATGGGCAAAAGGAAACAGGACTGATGTCAGAACTCCTGTGGGAGGGCTTGTTCTGGCTGCCTTTCATCTGCTCTAAGCTGATGGCAAAGGGCAGGTGGGAAATTGTGGCGTAGTAGTTAACAAGTGTGCGACTAAACACTGGGTTCAAATTTGTGCTCTGCCAGGAAACGTTTTGCTGACCTTCAGCCAATCACTGTCTCTCTTCACTTTGCCTACCTCACAGGGTTGTTGTGAGAGATAAAATGGGGAAGGGAGAACAGTTTACACAGCCTTGAGCTCCTCGGAGGAAAGGGAAGCTTATACATTGCTGAAGCTGCAGCACTGGGCATGGAAGAGCGCGCAGGGTGGAGTTCTCTCTCGCTACTTCTGATGCTCGGATCAAAACTGAGCCTTCAGCTGCGCCACTGAAGTAGGGGGGAAAGAAAGAAGATAGCTTTAAAAGGGGGGGATTGGACAGATTCAGGGAGGAGAGGTCTATTGGTGGCTACTGGCCATGGTGGGTAAAGGGAACCTCCACCTTCAGAGGCAATAACCCTCTGAATACGAGTGCCGGGAGGCATCGAGGAAGTCCTCGGCCTCTCTTGCCCTGTTTGTTGGTCCGCCAAAGAAACTGGTTGGCCACTGTGTGAGACAAGATGCTGGACTAGATGGACCACGGTTTGGTCCAGCAAGGGCTCTTCTGATGTTATTATTCACCACATCACACACATTTTGCTCCTGTCAGCGTTCAAATTGCTCATGCAATTGTCATATTCTTCCTAGTGCAATTAGTACGTCTTGGGTGCGGTCAGACGGTGTGCCGAAGCGGTTTAAACTGTTCTGGTTCTAATCGGATTATATTTGATCCGGGACAAGTGTGATCACACTTACCTCCCTCACCGTGCAGCATATCGCTCCCGGGTGTCTACACTACCGGTGCGCAGCCGTGCGCATCGGCAGGGTTTTTTTCCACTGCTTGCGCATGCGCATAGACACCCATCCATATAATTGAAATCTTCACGCCAAAACCATGCCCTGAAGTGAACACTTCCCTTTAAACTTTTACAATGAAACTGGCCTCCGTGAAGTCCCGGACTCGTCTAAAGCCTAAAACTAAGCACCGTTTTTTAATTAGTTTTATTAACGCCGGGGCGAAGCTTTGTCCAAGTGCATATCGCCGATGCTAAAATAAAATGGCGGACGAAAAGTGGAAGCCTCGGGCTTCCGAGCAGAAGTGGCTCTACACCGGCGGAGGCGCGAATCACACATCAGGAAAATGCGGCTGGAACCGGAGCACCAGGAAACCACCACTTGGGGACCTGGTAGCAAAACACTCCGGTTTAAAGGGGGGTTTGAGCCGGTTGGCAATGGCTAGGGATGGGAGGCAGATATTGGCTGTGTGATCGCGCGTAAATAGTCCGTTTCTAACCGGCACGTATACCGGCTCAAATGGCCCGTCTGAACGCACCCCTTTATAACTTCTTGGCATGCATACTCACATGATCCCACAGCAATTTATTTTTAATTTGTTTAACTCTTTACAATAAGGTCCTGTCCTACTGATGTGGTTCTTCAGGTGTTTCTCCAGGCTGTTCCGGTCCAGCCACAAGAGAGTTTATCCCAGGTTCAGCCGTACCAGAGACCTCCCGCGAGTCTGTAGTCTTCTGAGACCGCAGTGGGCCCACTACTCCTGTGCTGGAGCCAGGGGCTAGCCCTCTGAGTTCTTTCTTTTTTTTTTTTTTTTTTTTTTAGGAGGGGCTGTGGCTCAGTAGTTTGCATGAGATACTGGTCCCTGGCGGCATCCCTGGTGTCTCCACTGTATGGATTGCAGAAAGTGGGCTCTTTGCCTGCGGGGAGCCACTGGTGGTCAGACTCAAGGGAGGGGCCAGTTCCTGCAGCCTCAGCCTCTTCCTTTGTCTTGCCCGGCCAGCACTGCTTATCCTTTTCCTCGGTCAGAGCCAGCGAGGTGTCGTGGTTAAGAGGGGCGGACTCCAAGCCGGAGGGCCGGGTTTGATCCCCACCTCCTCCTCCACATGAAGCCTGCTGGGTGGACTCGGGCCAGTCACGGTTCTCTCGGAACTCTCTCAGCCCCACCAGCCTCACAAGGTGTCTGTTGCAGGGCGCGGAAGGGGAGGCGATTGAATACCGCTTTGAGACTCCTTAAAAGGTAGAGAAAAGCAGGGTACAAGAATCAACTCCTCTTCTCCTCTTTCCTCTGCAGTTCTGCCTGCCTGCAATCTTGAGCTAGCCTGGCTCAGGACTGCCGTCCCAGCAACTTGCCAGACCCCTCCTGGGAGGGCCGCAGGGGCTTTCTTGCCGCAGACCTGGAGACTCTGTTGTCTAGGGAGCCATTCCCTACAACGGATGCTGTGTCTGGGCTGGGTGACCTCGTCTTTGAAAGTCCAGGGTCCAGAGGTGTGCTCCCTTAGACAATCTTGCTCTTCCTTTTGCAGTCAACACGGCACACGGTTGTGCCTCCAGGCTGCCGTGCAGGGCTCTTTTTGTAACAGGAACTCCTTTGCATATTAGGCCACACCCCCTAATGTAGCCAATCCTCCAAGAGTTTACAGAGCTCTTCTTACAAGAGCTACTGTAAGCTCTTGGAGGATTGGCTACATTAGGGGGTGTGGCCTAATATGCAAAGGAGTTCCTGTTACAAAAAGAGCCCTGCACGGCAGCCTGGAGGCACAACAGTGTGCCGTGTTGACTGCAAAAGGAAGAGCAAGATTGTCTAAGGGAGCACACCTCTGGACCCTGGACTTTCAAAGACGAGGTCACCCAGCCCAGACACAGCATCCGTTGTAGGGAATGGCTCCCTAGACAACAGAGTCTCCAGGTCTGCGGCAAGAAAGCCCCTGCGGCCCTCCCAGGAGGGGTCTGGCAAGTTGCTGGGACGGCAGTCCTGAGCCAGGCTAGCTCAAGATTGCAGGCAGGCAGAACTGCAGAGGAAAGAGGAGAAGAGGAGTTGATTCTTGTACCCTGCTTTTCTCTACCTTTTAAGGAGTCTCAAAGTGGTATTCAATCGCCTCCCCTTCCGCGCCCCGCAACAGACACCTTGTGAGGCTGGTGGGGCTGAGAGAGTTCCGAGAGAACCGTGACTGGCCCGAGGCCACCCAGCAGGCTTCATGTGGAGGAGGAGGTGGGGATCAAACCCGGTCCTCCAGCTTGGAGTCCGCCCCTCTTAACCACGACACCTCGCTGGCTCTGACCGAGGAAAAGGATAAGCAGTGCTGGCCGGGCAAGACAAAGGAAGAGGCTGAGGCTGCAGGAACTGGCCCCTCCCTTGAGTCTGACCACCAGTGGCTCCCCGCAGGCAAAGAGCCCACTTTCTGCAATCCATACAGTGGAGACACCAGGGATGCCGCCAGGGACCAGTATCTCATGCAAACTACTGAGCCACAGCCCCTCCTAAAAAAAAAAAAAAAAAAAAAGAAAGAAC
>NW_015176004.1:196400-220771 GCF_001447785.1 Gekko japonicus
TTTTTATCCAGTGTTGTCTTTAAAGCCTGGAAATTTTGAAGCCATGGGGAAAAGAAATTTTGGGGAAGACTGAGATATATGCAATACTTACTTTCCTATTAAATATAAACTTGTTTTACTTATTTAAGAACACAAAATACATCATTTGTAACTTAGTTAGCATATATAATTGTATGACTTGGCATATTCATGGAATTTAAAATTGTAAATGTGTTTGTTTTCTACAAGAAAAATGGCAAGTATGCCCAGTACCTGAGAAGTAGCTGTGTGCTATTGTGCTATTGTGCTGTCATAGTGTATGTATCTTTAATTTTTGCTGTCTGAGAGGCAGGGGAAACAAGCGGAAGAGAGTGTATTATTTGAACAGAAACTCACTAGTAGGTATGACTACCAGGATGTTTGAAATTTAAACTGAACATAAAAAATATTGAACCCTTTAATCATGTATTATTTTTAAACTCATTAGCATATATATTAATTGTTACCAAAGATATTTACATTTATGCCCCTCCAAAATCTTGAAAATGTCATATAAGCCCACAGTATAAATGGATTTTTTTTGGTAGTTCCAGAAATCTCCGAATTGGAAATTTCCACTGGAAAAATTAAGAGCGTCCTCAGACTTTTTCATGCTGTGCATCTGGAAAATATAAGATGCTTTGTAAGATAAGGAAGAGAAAATGTTTCATAAGAGGTTTTTCATTGCTTCCCCAAACTTTCCAATTGTTTGACTGGAAATTTTCCACTGGAAAAAATGTAAAAAGTCCCCAGATTTTTTCGTGCTATACATTTGGAGTGTGAAAACCCTTGCTTTAAGAATGGACTCATTCTAAAAGAAAAAAAATATTTCAAAAGAGTCTTTTTTCCAGCACTCCCTGAAATTTTCTGATTTTTCTGTTGGAAAAATGGAAACTGTGTCCTCAGAAGAAAATGGGGGGGATTTTTTGTGTGTGTAGCTCTGCTCTTAACATCTCTCGTCAGAAGTCCTTTGATCACTTGAAAGAGTTATGCAGATGCCGAAAATTACTATTGTGGAATGGGCACTAAGAAAGCCGTAATGGACCTGGGACAAGAGATGAGGTCTGAACGAGAGAGAAAGTTCCCTGGGGTGGAGTTTTCCCCTGTTTTGACTGTGCAGTTCTAACGCTTCCTTTCACAGAAGAGCACCCAGACCGGGGTGATCTCCACGACAGAAGCCGTGACCCAGTCCTGCTGCTTCCAAGAGGCTGGCGTGCAGACAGATGTGGGTGGAGAGAACCTCCGAGCCGCAGGGCTTCCGCCAGCCCCGCCCGTGGATTACGCCGGTCTGCTCTCCTTCCTGCAGAACGTGGAAGAGACAGTCATCAGGGAGCTCAATAAGAACTGGAGAAGCCACGCCTTCGATGGCTTTGAAGTGAATTGGCTGGACCAGAACGAAACGGTAAAGCCCCGCTGATGCTGGGGGCGATGCTGAGGTCAGAGGTTGTTGTCCCCTCACTCCGTCTTCCTGGCGCAATTGACTTTTCAATAGAAAAAATGCTTTGGCACACACCCTGCTCCCCTTCCCCTCGGAGCTCCCTCTGCAAGGGAGGGCAGGACGTGGCGAGGCTAAATCCTCTTCTGGCTGGACCCCAAGCAGGGCCAGATCCTTTCCCCCCTTCTGGCTGCTCTTGTGTGGAAAGACAGGATGGGCAAAAGGAAACAGGACTGATGTCAGAACTCCTGTGGGAGGGCTTGTTCTGGCTGCCTTTCATCTGCTCTAAGCTGATGGCAAAGGGCAGGTGGGAAATTGTGGTGTAGTAGTTAACAAGTGTGCGACTAAACACTGGGTTCAAATTTGTGCTCTGCCAGGAAACGTTTTGCTGACCTTCAGCCAATCACTGTCTCTCTTCACTTTGCCTACCTCACAGGGTTGTTGTGAGAGATAAAATGGGGAAGGGAGAACAGTTTACACAGCCTTGAGCTCCTCGGAGGAAAGGGAAGCTTATACATTGCTGAAGCTGCAGCACTGGGCATGGAAGAGCGCGCAGGGTGGAGTTCTCTCTCGCTACTTCTGATGCTCGGATCAAAACTGAGCCTTCAGCTGCGCCACTGAAGTAGGGGGGAAAGAAAGAAGATAGCTTTAAAAGGGGGGGATTGGACAGATTCAGGGAGGAGAGGTCTATTGGTGGCTACTGGCCATGGTGGGTAAAGGGAACCTCCACCTTCAGAGGCAATAACTCTCTGAATACGAGTGCCGGGAGGCATCGAGGAAGTCCTTGGCCTCTCTTGCCCTGTTTGTTGCTCCGCCAAAGAAACTGGTTGGCCACTGTGTGAGACAAGATGCTGGACTAGATGGACCACGGTTTGGTCCAGCAAGGGCTCTTCTGATGTTATTATTCACCACATCACACACATTTTGCTCCTGTCAGCGTTCAAATTGCTCATGCAATTGTCATATTCTTCCTAGTGCAATTAGTACGTCTTGGGTGCGGTCAGACGGTGTGCCGAAGTGGTTTAAACTGTTCTGGTTCCAATCGGATTATATTTGATCCGGGACAAGTGTGATCACACTTACCTCCCTCACCGTGCAGCATATCGCTCCCGGGTGTCTACACTACCGGTGCGCAGCCGTGCGCATCGGCAGGGTTTTTTTCCACTGCTTGCGCATGCGCATAGACACCCATCCATATAATTGAAATCTTCACGCCAAAACCATGCCCTGAAGTGAACACTTCCCTTTAAACTTTTACAATGAAACTGGCCTCCGTGAAGTCCCGGACTCGTCTAAAGCCTAAAACTAAGCACCGTTTTTTAATTAGTTTTATTAACGCCGGGGCGAAGCTTTGTCCAAGTGCATATCGCCGATGCTAAAATAAAATGGCGGACGAAAAGTGGAAGCCTCGGGCTTCCGAGCAGAAGTGGCTCTACACCGGCGGAGGCGCGAATCACACATCAGGAAAATGCGGCTGGAACCGGAGCACCAGGAAACCACCACTTGGGGACCTGGTAGCAAAACACTCCGGTTTAAAGGGGGGTTTGAGCCGGTTGGCAATGGCTAGGGATGGGAGGCAGATATTGGCTGTGTGATCGCGCGTAAATAGTCCGTTTCTAACCGGCGGCCCGTCTGAACGCGCCCCTTTATAACTTCTTGGCATGCATACTCACATGATCCCACAGCAATTTATTTTTAATTTGTTTAACTCTTTACAATAAGGTCCTGTCCTACTGATGTGGTTCTTCAGGTGTTTCTCCAGGCTGTTCCTGTCCAGCCACAAGAGAGTTTATCCCAGGTTCAGCCGTACCAGAGACCTCCCGCGAGTCTGTAGTCTTCTGAGACCGCAGTGGGCCCACTACTCCTGTGCTGGAGCCAGGGGCTAGCCCTCTGGGTGCTTACTTGTTGTCTTTTTCAGGAGGGGGCGTGGCTCAGTAGTTTGCATGAGATACTGGGTCCCTGGCGGCATCCCTGGCGTCTCCACTGCACGGATTGCAGAAAGTGGGCTCTTTGCCTGCAGGGAGCCACTGATGGTCGGACTCAAGGGAGGGGCCAGTTCCTGCAGCCTCAGCCTCTTCCTTTGTCTTGCCCGGCCAGCACTGCTTATCCTTTTCCTCGGTCAGAGTCAGCGAGGTGTCGTGGTTAAGAGGGGCGGACTCCAAGCTGGAGGACCGGGTTTGATCCCCACCTCCTCCTCCACATGAAGCCTGCTGGGTGGACTCGGGCCAGTCACGGTTCTCTCGGAACTCTCTCAGCCCCACCAGCCTCACAAGGTGTCTGTTGCGGGGCGCGGAAGGGGAGGCGATTGAATACCACTTTGAGACTCCTTAAAAGGTAGAGAAAAGCAGGGTACAAGAATCAACTCCTCTTCTCCTCTTTCCTCTGCAGTTCTGCCTGCCTGCAATCTTGAGCTAGCCTGGCTCAGGACTGCCGTCCCAGCAACTTGCCAGACCCCTCCTGGGAGGGCCGCAGGGGCTTTCTTGCCGCAGACCTGGAGACTCTGTTGTCTAGGGAGCCATTCCCTACAACGGATGCTGTGTCTGGGCTGGGTGACCTCGTCTTTGAAAGTCCGGGGTCCAGAGGTGTGCTCCCTTAGACCATCTTGCTCTTCCTTTTGCAGTCAACACGGCACACTGTTGTGCCTCCAGGCTGCCGTCCCCGCCGTGCAGGGCTCTTTTTGTAGCAGGAACTCCTTTGCATATTAGGCCACACCCCCTAATGTAGCCAATCCTCCAAGAGTTTACAGAGCTCTTCTTACAAGAGCTACTGTAAGCTCTTGGAGGATTGGCTACATTAGGGGTGTGTCACTTAATATGCAAATCACGCCCATGAAACGTTTGGATCTGTCAGGGGGGCTGGGCCGGTTTGGCCGCTCCCTCGTTCCCATGGCGACCTCGTTGACGTAGGCAGGGACACTCTTTGTTCATTCCTCTGACCCTGTCTGCGTAGCAGCATCATTGCTTTGCTTCTCGTAGGTCTCCTGCCTGCACAGCCTCACATACCCTGAGGCTCAAGAACAGAAGCTGCAAGTCACCAGTGTTTCCTGGAATGCCACTGGGGCAGTCGTCGCGTGTTCATACGGGAGGTGAGTGAGCGGACCCAAGTGAACAGAGGCGGGAGCTCAGTATGGGAGGTCCTGCCGTGTGCAGAAGTCCCCGGGTCCAGTTCCCGGCATCTACAGCTGAAGGGCGCCAGGGAGCTGGGCGGCTGAAGACTCCCCTCTGGCTGAGGCCCTGGAGGCGTCTGCCGGTCAGAGTAGACAGTGCTGAGCTAGATGGACCAAGGACCTGACTCAGCGTACAGTCGCTTCATCTGTGTGACCATCCCCAGAGCGTCTGCTGGGCTGCCTTTGGTCTCGAAACTTCACGGAAGGCGCCTTTTCTCTTTACTCTCAAGCTGTCTGCTCCTCATAGAGATTCTGAAAGGTTAATTGGTTAGATTTAAATCGGTTTGCTTAGGTTACCAAAAACTCAATGTCTGTTTCTTTTTGAAGTATATTATAAGAACGACGCAGCAGCCTGAATAGGCCAGACTGGCCTGATCTCGTCAGAGCTCGGAAGCTAAGCAGGGCCAGATGTGGTTAGTACCAGTGTTCCCTCTAAGCTGAGTTGGTGTGGGCTAGCGCTCAGTTTTTTAGCCTCCGGCTCACACATCTTTGCCTTAGCTCAGGAAGGGTGGCTCCAGAGCAAACGAATTCATGCAGAAGCCAAATCGCTCGCTCACAACTTTAATGCCCATAGCTCACAAAGTGGAATTTTAACTCGAGAGCCAGTTTGGTGTCGTGGTGAAGTGCGCGGACTCTAATCTGGGAGAACCGGGTTCGATTCCCTACTCCTCCACTTGCACCTGGCTGGATGACCTTGGGCAAGCCGTAGTTCTGATAAGAGCTGTCCTTGAAAAAGAGCAGTTTCTGTCAAGAGTTCTCTCAGCCCCACCTCCCTCACAGGGTGTCTGTTGTGGGGAGGGGAAGGGAGAGGAGTTTGTAAGCCACTCTGAGACGCCTTTGGGTAGTGAAGGGCGGGGTATAAATCCATTCTCTTCTTCCTCTTCTTCTTCTTCACAAAACTCCACAGCTTAGAGGGAGCATTAGTCAGTACTTAGATGGGAGACAACCAAAGAAGACTGAGGTCGCTGTGCAGAGGAAGTCAGTGGCAAACCACCTCTTGCCTTTGGTGGAGCCCCGTGGCCCTGGGGTCGCCACGAGTCAGCTGTGACTTGACGGCACACAAATTATTATCATCATCAGGAATGGTGAGGACTCCAAATTTCTGTGAAATGGTTAGAAAGAGAGGCCAGCTTTAGTATGTTGTTTCCATTCACTAGTAACAGTAATGCAACCCCATCCCCCCTTGAAGTAATCTAAAAAATGAACCGATAAGCCCGTGAATGACAAGAATGTCATATTTGGGAGTAAGTCCTGTTAAAATCTGTGGGACTCACTTCAAAGCACGCAGGGACGGGATGGGGGGGAATAAATGATTCTTTGTCCCTCCAGCACAGGGGGAGGTCCTCTCCTTAATATTCCAGCTGTAGCTGCCCATATACGTGCCTCCTGCACTGAGGCAGGCAAGGAAGGCAGATGTTCAAGCCCGGATTGTCGGAGAAGCAAGATTCCCTTCCGCTGGTCCCCTCCCGCTAGCCCAGGAGTGGTCCAATCCAGCTGTAGGCAACCTCCTTTCTGACCCCTCCCTCCTTCCTTCCAGAGTGGAAGATGGGGACTGGAGCACAGAGAAATCGTACGTCTGCACCTGGAATCTGGACCGTAGAGGGCTGAACCCCCGTCGGCCTGACCTTGTGGTGGAAATCCCCAGTTCTGTGATGTGCCTGGCCTTCCACCCACAGCAGCCGTCGCTGGTAGCCGGTAGCTGATCCTCTTTCTCCTTCTTCCTGCATTCCCATCTTGTTGCCTGTAACCGCATTTGCTCCTTTTCTCTGGTGCATCCCCTCCTTTACTGCTACAGCAGAAACCAGCATCCTGCAGCATTAGGCCCTTGAAGGGGGTGGACTGTGATGGCGAGAGGGAGAGGATTCTTGAGGAAATAACCTACGGGGGAGGAGGAGGAAGCAGAGGAGCCGGACCGGGGCCATGAAGAAGGACGGCTGGTGTGAAGAGGTCCCCCGCACACTCCTCCTGTGTCCCCCGTCCCCCACTCCCAAGGGCTAGCAACTTGTCATGTTTTATTTTAAAAAGAAAGCTGAGCTGCTGTGGGATGTCCTGGTTGAAGAATGTTCAGCTGAAGGGGTTTGGAGTGAGTTTGGAGTGAGGCCCGGGATGAAATGACATGTTTGAACACCCTACTCAGCAGTGGTGGGCAATCTTAGGGAGGGAGCTTCCATCTCATTTTCTTGCAGAGGGATGTTTCAGTGTCATCAGACCAGCAAGGTAAAGGACGGCCAATAGCCTGTGTGCAGTACGAAGGGATGACTTAACCTTCTACACACGGAGACTTTGGCGTTGCTGGATGGGTGTCTCTTGTCCCTTTCAGGAGGCCTTTTCAGTGGGGAGGTCCTGGTGTGGGACACCAGCAGGCTCGAAGACCCCTTGGTCTGGAGGACGGGCATGACCGACGACACTCACACCGATCCGGTTTACCAGGTGCAGGGGAAAGCAAGGTTGGCGCTTTGGGGGAGGGAGGGCTTTCAGAGGCCGCTTCCCTGCTCTCACCGGGTCCTTGGTCACACAGACGCTCATAGGGAGGGAGGGACTGGCTTTGCCAGAGGATGGCAAGTCTCTTTTTCCAGGGAAGGCAAGAGAGCCCCTTACAGCCAGTGTTCCCTCTAAGCTGAGTTAGTGTGAGCTAGTTCACAGTTTTTTAGCTTCTGGTTCACAGATTTTTGTCTTGGCTCAGGAAGGAGGGCTCCAGAGCAAACTAACTTATGCAGCAGCCAAGTCGCTTGCTCACCACTTTAATGTCAGTAGCTCACAAATTGGAATTTTTGCTCACAAGACTCCACAGCTTAGAAGGAGCATTGCTGGCAGCTGAGTGCACCCTTCCCTTTTGACTCCCGGGGCATGAATCAGAAGTGTTGTGCCCTGCCGGAGGCTGCCTCTGTGTAGCACTCCTTTTTCCTTAAATTGTGGCCACACATAAGGCTGCTGGACCCATAGGCCTACCAAGGTGATGCACATTGGAGCCAAAAATCCTAAATATAAATACACGTTGATGGGGTCTGAACTGGCAGAGACTGATCAAGAGAGAGATCTTGGAGTTGTAGTGGATAACTCACTGAAAATGTCGAGACAGTGTGTGACTGCAATAAAGAAGGCCAATGCTATGCTGGGGATTATTAGGAAGGGTATTGAAAACAGATCAGCCAATATAATAATGCCCCTATATAAATCAATGGTGAGACCTCATTTGGAATACTGTGTGCAGTTCTGGGCACCACACCTTAAAAAAGATATTATAGCTTTGGAAAAAGTGCAGAAAAGGGCAACTCGAATGATAAAAGGGTTGGAACACTTTCCCTATGAGGAAAGGTTAAAGCGCTTAGGGCTCTTTAGCTTGGAGAAAAGACGACTGAGGGGTGACATGATCGAGGTTTATAAGATTATGCATGGGAAAGAGCAGGTAGAGAAAGAGGTACTTTTCTCCCTTTCTCACAATACAAGAACTCGTGGGCACTCCATGAAACTGCAGAGCGGTCGGGTTAGAACGGATAAAAGGAAGTACTTCTTCACCCAAAGAGTGATTAACACATGGAATTCACTGCCACAGGAAGTGGTGGCGGCTACAAGCATGGACGGCTTCAAAAGGGAATTAGATAAGCATATGGAGCAGAGGTCCATCAGTGGCTATTAGCCACAAGGTATAGCTAGGGGCTCTGGGGCTTATGTTCTAACTCGAATGCAGCAGTAATCCAAAGATTTCAATACCACTTGTATCCTTTCTGAAATGAAATTGGGAAGGCAAGATTGTCCTCAAAGCTTAGAGAAGACTTGCCTAGCGGATATTGGGTTTAGTTATACAAACTAACAATCCTATTGTTATTCTGCAATTGCACTGAGTGCCAACTTCAGCCTCCTGAGAATTTTCAGCTAAATAACGTTTTTCACCCTCATGGCTACAAAAATTTTGACAAGCAGCATCCACGGAAGTCAAGCAATTAGATCAACCTAGCCACCTTTGTCTGGCTTCCTTCCCCACCAATGACAAGAGTACAAATGAACTATGAAATTAATACTTTAGGAGTTCACACAGAATTTCCAATCCAGGGGATCCTTGGTATTGGGGGGGGGCAGTAATCAAGATTACAAAACAAACCTGGAGTGTGAATCCACACACACCAGTAGAGTAGCCTGCCACCAGTCCCTTTGTCTACCCACATGGAAGCCAAGGGGCAAGCTTCCAACCTTATTGGGATTAAACAAGAAAGTCAACCCTGCAAGGCTGGCCATTTGTAGAATGAGTTTCCGCTAAAGATTAACCAGCAAGTGGACGTTTTAAGTCCAAGATACTGGAATTAGATTGCAGCATCTTAAGTAGAGAACAACCAATATAAAGTAATTTTATTAACAAGAGTATTTCAAAAGGAACAAAGCAATGATTGACAAAACAGCTATATAGTTAAAGTTCTAGCTACACACCACAACCGTAATTCATATTTACCAGGTGTTACACTTCTTGGTTGAAGTTACACACTTTGGAAGTTTGTCCAAAGAGGATTGATTTGAGTGTGTGCCAGGCAAACATCTGTCCTATGGTTCGGTTAGCCCATCGCCTCGGGATAGCTGAAGCTGAAAGCTCCAGCTGCAACTGACCACAAAGAACAGAAATGCTAAACTTCTTAAAGTCTAAGCTTTGAACAGGCTGGGGCCCTTTAGCCAATCCAAAACTCAGGCTGCCAAAGTTCTCTCGACATGAACGTGTGACAACAAATGGCTCAGAAGAGAAACAGTTTATTTTCCTTCTGTAGTGTAAATCAAAACATCAACAGAAGGAGCGAGGTTTGGTCAGTGAACAAATGGTGTGGCTCCGTTTGTCTCTGTTATCCAAAGGCACAAAGTCGACGTCAGCAACTGGACGTTTCCCTTCAACCCTTAGTGCAAGCCTAGATCTTAATATTAAACCTGAGTGATGTTTAACTAAAGAACAAGAAACTGAGCCGGAGGTCCAATTTCTTGACACCGTCGCTCACATTTCTCTGCGTAGAATTTGTGTTATTTCGGTGTAGAAACCACCTATGGCTGTGCCTGTCGTCAGAGATGGCTCATTTCCTTGTTTCTGTTCCTGCTGGGGGACCGAGACTGCCCTGCCTGGCTCTGCCCCTGGCCGGGTGGGCTGGGCTTGCAAGGGCTGAAGAGCCTGTCTGCTGGAGCACAGTGGCTCATGGGATCCCTGCTTGTGCTACCGTCCAGATAGCTTTCTCCAGGAACGTCTGCTTGCCCCCTCATAGGGCAGGGGGAGAGTCAGCTTGGGAAGGTCCCGCCTCTGGAGTTGGGTGGGCAGGGCTACTAAGCCCTTTCCTGCAGAGGCAGGGCTTCTCGCCAGGGTCTTGCTTGCTCAGAGTACCGGTGGCTTTAGCCCGGCACAGTCTCTGGTCTTTGACCTCTCGCTTTTGTTGCCAGGTTGGCTGGCTACAGCACACCAAGCACGGCCACCCCTTCCACGTCCTGAGCGTGTCCACAGATGGGAAGATCCTGGTGTGGCAGGAGGAGAGAGACGGCCTGCTGAAGATCACGGATGGCTTTGCCTTGGTGTCGCAGCAAATCCCCAGGAGCACTAAACTGAAGAAGGTGAGAGAGCTGTGCGGTCTGCAACGCAGAGGCCTGGCCGAACGGGCACCTAGTCTGAAAGGCCTCAGGGCTGTTGCCTTTTGGAGAAGAGCAGAGAATCTAAACTCCGTGGCCTCCCCTCACATGTCCTGTCCCCCTCAGGTCAACAGCCACTACATGCTCACAGCCGTTTGATTGGTTCTGCTCCCTTTCCACACAGGCTAGCTGAGCCGAAGGACGGGGGAGGGGGGGTTAATTTGTAAGGACTGTGCAACTACAGTCCCCCGTGATGGAAATGGCAGCTCAAGAGGAAAAGCCTGTCCTTATGGAGCAGGAATTACCTGTGCTGGCAGGAGTCGCCTGCTCCGTGTGCCTTGCTCCACAGCTGGTGGCTGTCCAATCCATAGTGTGGCCTAGATCCAGGGGAGGATTTGTGCAAATGGAAAGGTGGGGCAGTTCTTGCCCATGCCGCCCCCCCCTCAGGCTATTCCTGTGGGTCTGCCAGAAAAATCATTTCAGGAGCATCTGGGGCTGCAGCAGGAGGGGAAGGGGAGAAAGTTGGTCTTCACTAACGGATATCCCTTATCAGTGGAGTTTCCACTGCCTCCAGCTTGCACTCTGGAAATATTTTGAAAGGTGTTCGCTTTCCACAAGAGAATTACCCTTGTGGTTTCTTAGCAAAGTGTGCTGAAAGGCACTGCTTTTGCCCGAGTCCTTGAACCTCATAATGTCCTCCTCCTTGCTCCCAGCATTCCCGAGGAGACGTGGCCGTGGGCGTGACCTCCCTCTCCTTCTCCCACTTTGAGCCCAGCGTCTTTGTCGCAGGCACGGAGGGCGGCTGTGTGCTGAAGTGCTCCACGGCCGTCGAGACAGTTGCCATCCTCCAGAGAGGCAGCTCCTTTCCGCTGAAGGCCCCGGCCCAGTTTGTCTTCTCCCCCCATGGAGGACCAGTCTATTCCGTGAGCTGCTCACCTTTCCACAGGCAAGTCGATGTGCACCACCTCAACCTGAACAGCAGCTAGCAAGCGAGGCAGCGGGGGGTTAGGCCACGGGCCCACCAGGAACTGTAGCAAGCTGGCAAGTAGTTGAACGGTTTATCAAGGGGATCCATGAATTTGTACCTCTGTTTAGTATGGAGATCAGCTGCTAGCTAAGTACATGCTTGACCAACATCTAAAGCTATAAGGCAGCAAAAGGATCTCTTGCTTTAAAGCTTAATAGCCACCAGTGGCTGTGAGCTACAAGGTATAGGTGGAACACTTTGTCTGAGGCAGTGATGCTCTGTATTCTTGGTGTTTGGGGGGCAGCAGGAGGCGGCCTTTTTCGAGTTCTGGCCCCACTGGCGGACCAACCTCCTGATCTGAGTTTTGACCACTGTGGCACAGAGTGTTGGACTGGATGGGCCATTGGCCTGATCCAACATGGCTTCTCTTCTGTTCGTAAGGTTTTTCTTTCAATGCTATGGTCCACATTTAAGCAAGTTCTGGCTGTATGTCTGCAAAAGATTTTGATTTAGAGATGCTGTGCTTTAGAACTCTTAAATGGACAACACGAAAGAAATGGACACCTTACTTAGACAATGGAAGAAAGTTTGAGTCTGGGGGCACCTTTAAGACCAACGAAATTTAATTCTGGGTATGAGCTTTCATGTGCGTGCACACTTCTTCAGATACATGCACGCACACCAGCGCTTATACCCAGAATTAAACTTTCTTGGTCTTAGAGGTGCCACCAGACCCAAAGTTTGTTCTGTTGCTTCAGACCAACATGGCTGCCCACTTGAATCTTACTTAAACAAGGCAGCAGTTTCTTAAAAACTTCTCTCTGCTGAAGTTTCCTGACTCACCATTTGCTTATTTCCAGGAATCTGTTTTTGAGTGGAGGGACCGACGGCCACATCCATTTGCATTCAATGTTACAAGCTCAACCACTTATTTCTCTTCAGTTATCAAAGAAGTATATTTTCAGTGTGAGGTGGTCTCCGGTACGCCCCTTGGTTTTTGCAGCTGCTACTGGTGAAGGTAGGTGCTCACTCGCTTTCAAGAGAGACTTGTGCAAGGAGAATACTTAAATTTGAGGCTGCATCAATAGACAGGATAACACTACAACGAGATTCAAGCAAAGAATGGTCAAGCAGATTTAAAAAGTTGATTCTAAAAGAAATTTTGTGCTCTAACTTGGAGCAATGACTAAAACAGGTACCACTGAAGTGGAAGGCGTTTAAAATGACAATGTTTGGAGAGTGAAAAATGTAGTCACAGTAAAAAAAAACAACCCTCCATGAAATTAATTGCTACCTGGTGATTTTACGTGAGACCCCTGGACACAAAGCAGCACGTTTATTCTGTATGAAACCTACAATTCTGTGACTGGCAGACGCGTAGCTTGGTCTAGAACGGTGTGTGGCTGCCCCTTCTGCATAAAACACATCATTTTCAATTTTGTTTTAGGCAATGGCCAACTGGCGATGACGGCTGATGCTCATGCAAACCCTGGAGAAGGCCTGTGGCCACGCTTCAGGTGGGGGAGGGGCGCTGGGTCTTGCTGTCTAAATGCTTATGTGTAACTGCTGCCATTGAGACTTAGGTCCCTGCGAATGTCACTTGGATTGCAGCCAGGGGCAACAGCTGGGCACTGATCAGAACCGGGGACTATTTAAAACTCTTCCCGTTTCCTCTCTCATTGTCTGTTGAGGCTCTCAGGATTTTGTGCCAGAACTTTGTACTGTGATTATTAAATTGCACATTACTAAATGTGTACCTTAGCAAAACAGCTGCTGCTTTTCATGCTATTAGCTGGCATAACGTTACTTTTCTTTGCTTTGAAGGGGAAGTGCAGCTGTTCGACTTTGGGAAAAGCTCTCAGAAGCCATCCATTTCTATCCAGCAGACCTCTGACCACACCCCTATCTACTGTTTAGAGTTCAACAGCAGGCAGGCCCAGCTTCTCGCCACGGGAGATGGCAGCGGCACAGTGAAAATATGGCAGTTAAGTTCGGATTTCACAGAAGGAGGACCACGAGAATTGAACCACCTCGACCAGTTAGCAAATGAGATCACAGATTAACAGGGACACTAATAAAAGTCGGTGTATTTTATCAGCCTTTAAACATCTATGCAAGGCACTACGAATGGCTCCGTAGGTTGCTTGGAAGAGACACGGGCGCCAGCAGAGATGTGGGGGGTGGGGGAGGTGTTTTCCGCCATCAAGGGCAGCAGACCCTTTCAGGGCACCATGCACCACCAGCCAGAGCCCAGTTTCGCTTGGACCAGGAACTTTTATTGAAGCATACACGGCAACAGGTTTGGCTCTTTTTTGTACTAAGGAGAGTTTAAGCTAAGCAGTTTTAAGGTTACACCAGAGAGTCACATTGATTATTTTAGAGCACAACGATGGACACATGCAGAGAGTGAAGAGGCAGCAGACAAGAGTGCGTTGGGGGGGGGGGGGGGGTAGTGCTAGTGCTGGATGATCAATTCACGAAGAGTGAGCGGGTAAATTCGATGTAGTCGTAGGCGGAGGGAAGCTCTCTGCCTTTGCTGTCCATGTAGGGCTTCATGTGAGAGATGCAGTAGTCCGCCTGTTCCCGGCTCAAGTTCTGCGAGGCGAGAGAGAGAGAAGGGGTGAGAGCTGAGCAGGTGGGGAGAGGGAGACAGCAGCTGCTGCTCACGGGGAAAAGCGACGGGAGGGGTTCCGGCTCTAGGTTAGGTCTCACCGAACATGACCCTGTCAGTACCTTGCTCCAGCTTCATTGCCGCCAGGCAAAGCCCTGGTTATCAGAGAGGTAACACCAGAGGAACAGAACCTGGCATATCGCTGGCTCATCTACACAGAACATGAGACCGAGAACTCGCAGCACGGTGTGAACAGAGCAGAAGGCCAATGCTGGGCCACAATCCGCACAGGAGCCATGGCTCAGTGGTAGCTCCTCTGCTTGGAATGCAGGTGGTCCCAGGTGCAACCCCCAGCATCTCCAGTTCAAGGATCTACCTGAGACCCTGGAGAGCCGCTGCCAGTCTGAGTAGACAAGACCGACTTGGATGGACCAAGGGCCGGATTCAGTACAAGGCAGCATCAGGTGTTCACCACTCCCATCTTGCAGCTGATTTAAAATGTCCTCCTTTCTGCAGCACATGCTGCAGTTAAACATTAACCAACACTGGCACCTTTAAGACCAACAAAGTTTAATTCTGGGTATAAGCTTTCGTGTGCTACCCACCTGAATTGACAAAAATTGGCACCTGAACAGCCAGAGCAAGATGACAAGCAGCGGGAGGACCTGTCAGTCTGCCTGTCGTGAACGGCTTGTTTAGTGGCCTGGGATGCAGACAGTGGGGTACTCTGCTTTCCCCGGACCAGATAAAGGCCCAAGAACAATCCCCGACTGCCACTGACTTCGGTGCCAATAAGGACTTACTTGGTAGAGTTCCTCCTTGGTCACGTAGGGCTTGCCCTCTGAGCTGAGGGCACGGAAAGCACTTTCGATTTCTTCACTGGATTTCACATTCTCGGTCTCCCTGCTGATCATGAACGCCATGTATTCTTGCAGAGAGACGTGTCCATCCCTGTATAGAGAAACACGAGAGGTTTTTTTCTCCCTGCAAGCTTGGCAAGGCAGAAATACCGAACAAAGACTCTGTTTGAAAGGGCACGGCTGGAAAACAAGTCGCACGGTGACCAAGAATCAGGCCAAGTCAGTTTCCAGGATTAGAGACAGTAATAAAGAGATCACAGAGAGGAACAATTTACTCGGCTTCAAGGACCACTTTGGAAGCAGGAAAAGTGGGGGCAAGACACATTTGGTGCAGTATATGTCTAGTTTATAGTTATCTTACTAAGGGGAGACCTTGAGTATCACGCCTTTAACTCTCAGTATAAAGAGCAATAGGGTTCCCTCCACCATCTTTCCCATCCACAAGCACTTCTGGCAAGTGGGAGGAGGGCCAGAATTCCTTGGAAGCGAAGTGGGATTCTCAGAGGGCCGCTGCTCCCCTGGCTCTGGGGCCCCCACCCCAGTCCAAACCAGGCCCCGTCGTCACTGCATACCTGTTGGGATCAACTGTGTCGAGGATAGCTTCAAACTCTGGATCCGGCTCTCCTTCCTCCACCATGGGCAAATCGTAGCCTAGCGAGCGCAGGCAGGACTTAAACTCCTGGTGATTCAGCCGGCCAGATTTATCCTTGTCGAAGTGCCTGGAAGTGGAGACGACGAGCCGTTAAGTGGTCAGCTCTTTTTTCAGGCAGATTACAAAGGCCCCCCAAGTGACACTCCCACCTACAAAGGAATCCAGCCATTGATCGTTTATATCTAGTCACTGGGCGTTAAGAATCTGACTGCCTTGGCCACTCCCTCCCCGTCTCTCACTCTCCCAAAATCTGTGGTGAAGGGGACTGATTCACCCTTCTGAGGAGTTTCTGTGCTCTCAAGGGCCTGCGCAGGCCAATTTCTCCCTCTCCCCACCTCCAGTTGACCTGACTGGCATGCTGCCCCCAGACCAAAGAGCAGGCTCAGTCCTCCTCAGGCTGCTTTGGGTGGTGAAGATGGCGGGGAAGTGTCTTAATTTACCAGCTACATATTCTGCATATCCAGGGAGTCTCCCAATGTAGGCAGTAACCCCAGTCTTGTCTGTCAGTGGGCCCTTTCGTGGCCTTTGTGATGGGAAATGGGGGGTTGGGGAGGAGAGAGAGAAACCCCAGTGGGAGGGCGGATTTTGAAGTCTCTCCTTTCGGGGCTTCGTGAGGGCTGAAGCAGGCCAGTTTTCTTTCTGCTCTTCTCCTACCTTCCCAGAGCGCCCACTGCCCTCCGACACCATTTTTAGTGTCCCTCCTCCCGTTAATCTGCGGCCCCTTCTTTCTGCATCCCTAGTGGGCACAGCCCTCCCCACGTACGCAGAGACCCCCAGCTTGTCTGCGGGCGGCCTGGCTTCACCGCTTATCTCGACAGGCTCAGGTGGGCGGCCGGCCGGCCGTGTTGGTCTGAAGCAGCAGAACAAAGTTGGAGTCCCGCGGCACCGTTAAGACCGATACCGCTTTATTCTGGGTGCAAGCTTTCGTGCGTATGCGCTGGACTCGGACTTTGTTCTCCTGACAGACGCGAGACACCCCCTTGGCCAGTACTGCAGTCAAGCACTAATGGCAAACTTTAATTGCCGATCACCCAAGGTAAGTGCCCACGACATCTCCAGTATCCTCCTGCCTTTAGCTCCAAGTCAGCACAACACTGGGAGGGAGGCTACATCCTAGTGCGCAACATGCCTGTTTACTGTTTTTAAAAATAAAAGGCAAACCCAGGGAGGAGTCCTGGAACATCCCTGAGGCAGCTCCCTGACTACACCCGAGAGCCTAGCCTCCCCCAAGGTCAGTAGACTGAAAGGGATTTGGGGTCATTCGCCGCTGTGTGCCATGGACGCTGCAAACTTACTTAAACATCATGCTGAACTCCTTCAGGGCTTCTTCAGTGACTCCAGTGGTGTTTCTAGAAGGAAGAGGAAGCAGTTGAGTGGAAGAGTGGCAGTAAACCAACCGGATTCACACAGTAGACTTCCCCAGGGCTCTTCCTTGCACTGTTCGGGTAGTGGAACCATGAAGGCCACATGCAAACATGGCTCTCCTGGAGATATTCTCAACCCCTAGGAGAGGGGCTGGTGAACTGGGTCCAGGAGACAGTAAAAGTACAGATGAGGAAGGGGGTGGTTGCCCCTGTTTTGAAGTGGGTGATGGGGCACCACGCCTCAAGAAACCTACTCTGGACCAGTGTTCCCTCTAAGCTGAGTTAAGTGTGAGCTAGCGCACAGTTTTTTAGCCTCCAGCGCACACATTTTTGCCTTCATGCAGGAAGGATGGGGCTCCAGAGCAAACTAATTTATGCAGCAGCCAAATCGCTCACTCACAACTTTAATGCCGGTAGCTCACAAAGTAAAATTTTTACTCACAAGACTCCACCGCTTGGAGGTAACACTGCTTCTGGACCCAGGAGAATTGAATAACTACCATCCCATCTCAAATGTACCATTCTTGAGCAAAGCGACTGGACGGGTGGTGGATGGGCAACTTTAGGGATTTCTGAATGAAGTGGATTGTTTGGATCCATTCCAGTGTGGTTTCAGGCCTGTTTATGGGACTGAAACGGCCTTGGTCACCCTGGTGGATGACCTGCCCCGGGAGATGGACAGGGTGTGTGTGTGTGTGTGACCCTGTTAATTCCCCTGGACCTCTCAGCAGCTTTGATGTCATCAACCATGGTATCTTTCTAGACCATCTTTTGGGACTGGCACTGTGTCAACTTCGCCTGTTTTCTCAGGCTTGGTAGGGGGAGTGGGCCCAGACAAATAACCTTGAGTCCCAGTCAAGCCTGGCATCATCTTTCCCCTGGGAACTATGGGCCGTTATTTTGGTGGGCCTCTAGCTTCGGTGTGATTGGCCCCGAGCCATTAGGGTTTTGCTTGATTTAGTATAATTGCTTGCTTCACGTGCTTTCCCCCAGTTCTAACACAGAAACATTTGGAATCAGGATCCTATCAATGTCTCAATAAACTTCCTATTCTTTTGAATGACTGTTGTTGGGAAGTCTGACACACTGTTCTGGGGTTGTTTCAGTCCAACATAATGCTGTGGAACTGTTACTCTACCACTTGGCCTCTGGCCCACGGGCCCCCACAAGACTCTGTCTTGTCTGCCATGCTTTTCAACATCTACATAAGCCCCTTGGAAGAGGTCATCTGGAGATTTGGGTGGAGTGGTCACCAGTATGCAGACAGCACTCAATTCTATTTCTCACAAATTCCAGGGAGGCTGTGGAAACTCAGCAGGTGATGCTCTGTCCTCTTGGTGCTTGGGGGGGGGGCAACAGTGGGAGGGGCTTCTAGTGTCCTGGCCCCACTGCTGGACCTCCTGATGGCATCTGGTATTTTTGGCCACTGTGTGACAGAGTGTTGGACTGGATGGGCCACTGGCCTGATCCAACACTGGCTTCTCTTAGGTTCTCTTATGTTTATGTTCTTATGTTCTCCTCTCTTACTGTGTTGTGTGTGTTTTATTGAATTTTTAAATATATATCTTGGTGTTTGCTGCCTATCTGGGTGGAAAGCTGGAACAGAAATGTTTTAAATAAACAATTACTAAGTGCACGGGAGAGTATTTGTGTCAGTGTGCCCATCCACATGGTTCCAATGCACATGACGGGCGTTATGTGAATCCAAGCCGTGGGGAAGCAATTAACACTGAGGTCAAGTACACACTGGGACAGTGGGTCAATTCAGGCAACAGCTCAAAAACCCGTTATCCCAAGAGCTTTGAGGAGGCTGCC
The DNA here is from genome assembly GCF_001447785.1 of Gekko japonicus. Lineage (NCBI taxonomy): Eukaryota > Metazoa > Chordata > Lepidosauria > Squamata > Gekkonidae > Gekko > Gekko japonicus. The sequence goes on from NW_015176004.1 coordinate 214,875, forward strand.
ATCAATTAAGGCCAGGGACAGAGGCCGGATTCAAACGGGAGCTGTCTTGGCTTGGCTCGGCCACCCGTTCCCAAGGCATGGTCCCCATCCACAGGGCGTTCATTACCTGGCCTGTATTTGCTGCTCTAGATTGTGCTGCATCCTCATGCCGAGTTGGTCCAGCTGGTCCCACTGCTGCGCCAGCCCCACCGTGCTGTGTTCCGTGTACTTGTTGTCCAGGATAAGAGCTTCCTCCATAGCTGCTCCAAGGTCCTCGATCTTCTTGAGCTGGCTCCTCATTGCTCGGATCTCCTGGTGCTTGCGCTGCGCGGAAGAGGGAAAGCCACCGTGTGACGTACGCAGGTCGGGAGGGGGCGGTTGGTCGGAGCGAGGAGAAGGCCATCAAAGACACCAAGCTTTCTCTCCGGGATTAAAAGCATCCCGGGTGACCCTCACGCATACAAGTCGCTAGCAGGGCTGAATTTCCACTCCGGAAGCAAGGAAGCAACAGAAGGTCAGCACCTCTGAGGTCTTCCTGCCACTGTGGACCAGAACTGGAGGGGCTTTCCCCCTCACCAAAGGAGGCAACAGCCCTGACTAGTTTAGACAGCCCTGCCTCTAGAGGGAGCCGATGAGTCCCTCACCAGGACCCTCCCCCTCCCCCAGCAGAGAACACGGTATTGTGAAATCAGAGAAAGGAACATCAGCAGACGGTGCAAGAGGATCATTACAAGCTGGACGCACTCGGAGAGCCTTTTGGGTCTGATGCTCCAAGGAAAATGAGATCTCTCTCTCTCATGTTCCATCTCTTTTCATAGTGGGTATCTTTTATCTTAAGGCAGGCTACTTTGTTGATTCCTGCAGACAACCAGCAAGTCTAAACACATTGTGCCAGGATCAGAATAAGCACGTAGGCAATTTACTTATGAGATTTAGGTTCCATTCTGGAACTTAAGCTGACACATGTTGGCCTCCACAGGGGTCCTCCGTCCCTGTTTGCTTTCAGCAAGGTGGCTGGATCATCTGCCTTCCTAGCATCCCTGGGACCCACATTCTCCTCTGGGGATTCATAGGACAGTGAATGCCACGTGCTGCCCATCACGACTGGAGGAGTACTCAAGAGTTGGGTCTGTTTAGCCTGGGAAAGAGAAGGCTTAGAGGGGACATGACTGCAGTCTTCAAGTATCTGAAGGGCTGTCCTGTAGAAGATGGAGCGGATCTATTCTCTCTTGCTCTGGATTGCCAGACTAGATCTAATGGGTAGAAATTACAAGGGAGTCGTTACCGGCTAAATATCAGGAGGAACTTCCTAACTGTAAGAGTGGTTGAGCAGTGGAACAGACTGCCTCGGGAGGTGGTGGAGGCTCCTTCGCTGGATGTTTTTAACTGCAGGTTTTTAAGCAAAGGCTGGACAACCATCTTTCAAGTATGTTGTGGGGCTCTCTTTCAGCTATGCTTCTGCAGAGTGCAGGGGGTTGGACTGGATGACCTGCAAGGTCCCTTCCAACTCTAACATTCTATGATTTTATGTCGCCCTTGCCACTCACAGTGAATACAAACTGTTTCACACAACAATCAGAATGTTGTATGGATGAGGCCCAACTGATGGTCTTATACGGGAGATAGTTTTTTAGGCTAGGCTCTGAAGAACCGCAAATCTAGCTGTAGGAGCCCACATGGCTTTATGCTGGCTTTTCCTCAAACCGCAGGGACTTAGGGTCTGATGGGGCCCAGCGGGACAGCTGTTTGGAGAAAAACAGCTTGGAATTGTACTGTTATTGCAAGGCCCTCTGGATCCAAGCCCTCCTTCTCAGGGCTCCTTACTTACAAGGCACCAGGCAGGTGGACAACAGCCAACAAAAATTCCCTTTTTGACCTTCAGTTCCAGATAACACAGTCATTAAACGAAACCTTCCCAGACCCTCTGATTAACTGCAGGGAAAAGTCCATACTTTAGTCGCTTCCAGCTGTGACTCCAGGGTTCCCGATTCCTCCACCATACATGACCTAAAACACAAGAGTTGCAATGAGGGCAGGGCTCTCCGTAACCAGAACAAAAAACTCAGATGGGGCTCAAAATCAATGCCACGCCTGTTCAGCGGATCGCCTAATTCCACTGCCAAGGCAGGATTTTTGAATTGTGTGTGTTTTTTTTTAAACACTCGAGCGCTGGTCAGAATCCATCAGCATCTCCTGCACAACGTGGAGATTTCCCCCCCAGACTCTGAATCCCTGCTGTAGCCCTATTGCCAGTTTTTAATAAGAGAAAAGCTTCACATTCAAACTGGGCTCTACAAAAAAAGACGCCAGCGGGCTCTTCTGAAGCCAGTTCTGAGCTGGTGACATTTGGCAGCTGTGGGCAGTTCATTTCAAGCCCCATTCCACAAGCCGTATGAAAACACGTCATGCCAAATCCAAAGCGCTCACCTTCTCAATGGACTGAGTAGGCTTTCCCCAGTGCAACCTCTCCCGCCACCCCCCAACTGTGCCCCACACACACAAACCACAGGTGATTTGCTTGAGATGAGCTTGGATTGCCAATGAACGACAGGAGCTCTAGCGAGGCTTTGCACAGAGAACGTTATGTGGAAAACCTTCACAAAACCACTGGCTCATTCGAGCACCAAAGGTAACGGGGGCACCCTTCCCTCCGCAGGCTTCTTATGCCGCCGTCGACAGGAGGGGCTAGGCAGAGACCACCTGGAGAGGGGCTGGGTCCGAGGAGGGACCCGTCCCTCTGGCACCCCACTGGAAGAGAGGGGTGGCTCTGGCGCAGCCGTAATTTAAGGATTAGTCTTTTTAAAAATAGTAATAATAATAATAATAATATGGTTTGTTTGCAACTTTGGCACAGAGAAGTTAATAGAAATGGCCCTTGGAAGGCCAGCCCAAGATTAACGCTAGAGGGATGAACTAGCCAAATACAATCGCTCCGTGTTTCCTTTTCAACAGCAACAAGGCAGCAGTTTTTTTCAGTGTGTTCAGAGCCTCTGTCCTGAAACATTTATGGTGCAAGATCACGATGGACAACCTGTGTACAAACAGCAAGTCTCGGCTACCGTGCAGGTGAGCTGCACTTCCTTTGAGCCCCTGTGAAATGGCGGTTCTTGGTGGGAAGCCGGGTGTCCTTTCTCATCCCAGCCAAACTCTGCCCTCCACGACACCAGGGGGGGGGGGGCAGCCTGCCAGACTCACTTTGGGGGCAAAATCGCGCTCAGCGTTAATGCAAAGGGACCAAATTGCCCTGCCCAGAAAGTCACAGCTCACAGTGTGGGGTTTTAAAGGGGTCCAAACGTGTGCCCAGGGTGTTCTGGGCGGCAGGCAAGCTGTGAGCCGACACCAGGAAACACGCTCCCTCCCCGCCAAAAGCATCTCACAGCAGTGACAGTTAGTCAAAAGGAAAGCGAGTCTTAGGGATTAGGAGTGCGCACTTAAAAAAAAATAAGATCAAAAATAAACACAGTGAGAGAAGAAAAATAAGAAGAAAAACCTTCCAGACAGATCATCCCCAACTTCATACTGATAGACACGAATGACACGACGATATGCTATGCTAGTCAAAGAAAAGAAACCAAGTGAATTCCAAATGGGAAAAAGGGAGCACAAAACTGCAAACCAGAACCAGCTCTCAAACAGCGGCAGTCACAAGCAGCAGCACGCCCGGTGCCCCGGCAGACACCAGCCAGTGCGCATGGCGGGGGCCACCTCTCCAGGCACCGGGTGATGCTTCACGCCAAGGAGCCAGGAGCCCCACGTGGGCCGGAGCTCTTGCTGGGCAACGGGGGGGGGGGGAGTGAACAGGCAGAGCTGCCCTCCTCTTCAGGGCCAGACCACAGGTCCAGCTAACCCGAGGCCACCAGCTCCTGGGCCTTCCTGCCCAAAATGTTACCCGGAAGCTTTTTAAGGGAAGTGGGGGCTCCACGACTGAATGTGCTGCAGGGGACCAAGCACACAGTCTCCCGTAGAAGCCTGCCTCTGAATCAAAGGGGGGGGGGAAGTCACTCACTCCTGGATCACCCCTGCCACTGAAGCAGCACCGGCATGTCCTTCCCCTTAAACCCCGGCTTTATCTCTGTGAGGGTTTTATTTTCACCTACGGGGGAACATTCCACATTTGACCCCCACCCCCACCCCACATACACCTGCAGTCTGAAATGGCAGAGGCCGGCAACAGAGCTGTCACCTGGGGATGTTGGCTAGCCGCTTTAGCTCTCTTTCCCATTGAGAGAATGGAGAGGGAAGGCGCTGGACTGACGGAACAGCTGTTTTGCTGTCAGGGTGGAAGGCTGCTAACTGATAAAAGACAGCCTGGAAAGGCAAATTAGAGTCTTCCTTCGCTTTCCCCCCCCAAAGGAGCTGGATTCCATTCCATTATCAGAGACCCAAATCAATTTAGTTGCATTCTGTACACAGCAAAACCACCAAGAGCACACAGCGCCAGGACTTGGTGGATTCCAAGAGGCTGGCTCTCATCAACCGTGTCCAAAAGTGGGAAAGATTCGGGCGGGCAGCCGTGTGGGTCTGAAGCAAGAGAACAAAGCGGCGCCTTCACGACCAACAAAGTTTAATTCTGGGTGTAAGCTTTCCTGTGCGTGCACACTTCATCAGATACAGATCTGATATATAAACACAGATATATAGAGACACAGATATCTGATGAAGTGTGCATGCCCATGAGAGCTTATACCCAGAATTAAACTTCGTTGGTCTTAAAGGTGCCACTGGACTCAAACTTGGTTCGAAAGCGGGAAAATTACTGTTGATTCCTCTTCAGATACAGCTGTGGGTTTCATATGGCATTTGAAGCATCTGGCTGGCCACACACACACACACACACACACACACACCCCACACCCTTTTCCTTCAAGGTTAACAGTGGAATTTAAAAAGCAGGCTGCGTGTCATGGGACCCCGGGGACAGCCCACTTGTCCCAGAAGTACCACTCTTCCCTGTGTTAAGGCCATCATGCTGCTTGCTGCAGGCAGTTTGCTTCTTGGCCATGAGAACGCAGCTGAGAACTGGAGGACTGGGGATGGATTTTCTCTTCCCAGCTTCACACAGGAAACTAGAAGTACAGAATTCCATTACTGCGATTCAGTGCCTAAGAGAAGAACTGTACCTTTGCTGTAGCAGAAAAGCAGCCGTCAAGTTAAGATGCTAAGCGACAGTTACCACATTAGTCCTATGAACACACACAGCACCTTTCGAAATCGTGGAACATTTCTAGCTGGCAAAAGCTCTCTTCCCATTCTCCTGAAGGGGCAAAACAGCTTCTCTATAGAAGGGTCACTGTTTGAAATACAGCTGCAGCCCATGCTTGGCTTAAACGTCTGCTCTGAAGCATGCGGAGGTGCCGATGACACTTGCTGTTAACTATAGGATAACGGGAAGCAACTCTACAGAAACTCCACGTTCCTGTCCGGATCCTCCTCCAGCCAGGGGGGAAGCCACAGGACCCTCCCCGGCCAGGAGACGGGGCAGGAAAGGGCCCTTTCTTCCTCCTCAGCCGCCCTGTGCTCTGTTTCCTGGGCCTCTGACAGCAGATGGGGAAGCTGCTCATGCACGTCCCAGGTAGAGGACCTCAGACAAGACTGCTTCTGACGCAGCTCTCGCAAGCAAAGCAATGGCAGGAGGAAGCAGACACGCACGCACACACACACACACACACACACAAACAAGAGCTTTTCTGAAATGTGACGTTTTGTACTAACCCATCGAGCAGGTAGGTCCTGAGGGACAGGATGCCCAAACAGCAGGCCGCAGGAGAAAGCGGTTCCAGACGCGGGAAAGGGGAGGGCGGAGAGAGAAGGGAAGAGCACATGAGCTCCCGTATACATTTCAGAATACGAGCAAATCCACCCAGAGGTGGGGCTTGTGGATGGGGCACTCAACTCCCCCCCCCCCAAGGCCCTTCTGC
>NW_015176004.1:220889-232245 GCF_001447785.1 Gekko japonicus
GGAACGCCACCGAGAGGGAAGAACAGCCTGCGACCCCCCACTGGGGGCTCCGACGGGGGAGCCCGGGGTCTCTGCCAGAGAGGCAAGCAGGGGGGGGGGCGGGGGGGGAGCGGGAGTGGGCACCTGGTCTCTTGAATCCACTGGTGGAAAGCATTGGCGTGCTGAGCAAACTCCTGGCGCAGCTTGTCGTTCTCCTCTTGCCTGCGCTGCTCCTTCTGCAGCTCCAGCTCACGTTCCTGAAGAATGGAAAGCCACGTGACATCCAGGGGGAAAGGGGGGCTTCGGAAATCAGCTGCAGCTCCACGACGGAGCACCCGCTTTCGAGGGACAGGACCCCACGTTCGGTCCCCGGCATCGACTGTTAAGCAGGGTCAGGTCTTAGGTGAGCCTTTGAAGAGCGGCTGCCAAGCAGAGTAGACAAGACTGACCTTGCCTGCTCAGTGGCCCAGCTCTGCGTAAGGCCGCTTCGGGGGTCAAGTCCTGCGGATTCTACAATGGGCTCAACAGCATTTCTGGTCCCCTGGAAGGCAGCCCTGCCCTCTTTCCACTGTCTGTTAACGGCCATGTTATCATCCCGCCTTTCTCCCATGGAGGGCTCAGGGCCCCTGGACATGACGCCCCCCCCATCTCTTTTCTCCTATCCTTGAGAGGGAGGTTAGGCAGAGAGACTCCCTGGTCAGCTACTGAGCTTCATGCCATGCAGGGAACTGAATGCACGTCTATGTGCCAGAATGGCTCTCAGCCAGCCCTGGTGCCTTTCTTCTGCAACAGCCGGACTAGAGGGGGATGGGAAGTCTTCTTCCGTCCGCGGTTGGGAGTCCCGAGGGGGATGGGAGCACACTCGCTGCCCTACCCCATCCTGCCTCGGCACTGCTGCCGGTTCTTTCGGCCCCTTCCAGCCTGGCCCCCTTGGGGTTTCTGTTCCAAATCCCTCCAAAAGACCTGCTTTCTATTTGGCCCCTGGCTGGCTGAGAACACAGAAGCCACGGAAATCTGCTGTTGGCCTCCTACGTGGCCAGAGCAGCTTCATGTGCAAGCAGGACTCCCCCATGGATCCCAACCTCTCATGTTTCGAACAACGAAATGCACCACTCTGTAACTCCCGGAGGCCTGCATTCAGTAACTGCCGATCAAGCTACACGTGAGGGATGGGCACGAAATCTCGTCCCAAACCTAATTTTGTGACAGACATTGCTGGTTTGTTAACCGGAGGCTCAGGCCCATCCTTATCCATGACCCTCCACATGGTTTTGGAGGTTTGTGGGGTTCGTAGTAGGAAGCATGGGGGGGGGGGCGCGCAGAGGGATCACTGAAATGGATGAAAGCCATTTCAGTGATCCCCCCCCCCACTTCCAAGCGGACCCTTTTAATGGCTTTTGCTTGGATTTCACTCGTGCATGGCTCGCAAAAGCCATTTAAAGAGAACATTCCCTTTAAATGGCTTTTGCGGAGGTCTCCCCCCCCCATTCTGCTGGACTTGGGGAGCCAACCCCAGCAGAAAGGAGGGCGGGATGATCTCAGGTCTTCTCCTGAACCAAACTGGTTCGTTAAATGGTGAGGTTTGGGAAGGTTCGTGTGACCTCACAAACCGGGACAAACCTTCATTTTCCTGGTTTGTGCCCATCCCTACTACATATATTATGCCAGCAGATGCTGCCATGAAGGTCCCTTTTCTTAACCCAAACAGCTAATCGGGGGAAGGGTGGGGGTTGGGAGCAGGGAGGCTCAATGATGAACAAGCAGGGCCAGACAAGAGGCTCCAGATGAGGAGTGGAGAGCTCCCCAAAAAGCTCGCCAATGCAGAGTGGGCAGGGATAACACTGGGTGGGAGGAGCTCTTCCCACTGGAAGAAGCCTAATTGCCAGTTACCTTGATGATTTTCTGCAGATTCCTCCAGGTTTCCTCCAGAGCCTCCATGGTGAACCAGGTATATGGGTTGGAGGCCACCCGGAAGCTCTTGATCTGGCGATCCAGCTCAGCTAGCTGGTTGAAGTCGGCTTGGGCAGAACTGAGCGAGGAGCGGAATGCATCGTGGGCCTCCCTCAGTGCCTTGATCTCCTCCAGCGAGTTGCAGCGCACAGGGTCGGTTAGGTCTTCCTCAGCATTCTCAAACCAGCTGTTGAAGGCTGAAGCTTTCTTGGCAAAAGTCAGGAACAAGTCTTCAACCTTGGAAAGAGATGACCGTCCGTTTAAGCAAGACTTTTACAGGCAAAATGTGGGGGAAAGGGGGGACCAGCATCTCTGAGATGATGGGAAAAATACAAAAGACATCAGCAGCAGCACCTGAACATAGTTATGCACGCACACGCTCCGGAAAAACCTGACTGCCTGAACACTGTTGAGACATGTGACGGGATGTCCGGCTGTTCATTTAGAACAAAGAAATCTGCAGGGCTAGCCCTCTCCAGGCTTTTGTGTTGGCTTAATTCTCGGCCTAATGAGCCAGAAATAATGGCTGGCACTAGGGCAATACAAAAGGGGCACCAACCGCAGCATAAAGGGCCAAAGCAGCCTCCCCTCTAGAATGTACAGGGAGCTGGTGGGGAGAGGAAGGCTGTCGCTGAGAGCACAGGGCTGAACCTGGGCCCAGAGGGAGAGGAAGGCAAACCCCTGGCCAGAAACAGAGAGCTGGAACCAGCGACTGAACTGACACACTGCTTCGGCGCGGCCTCTCCGTTCAGCTGGCCGGCCTCTTGGGATTCGCCACCTCAGCCAAAGGGGCCCCCGCCACACAAAACACAAGGCACACTGCAACTGCACCTCTAGGGTGTCGGCTGCCGGAGGATAACGGGCATACGATCAGAGCGAAGCAGGAAGCGGATTTGTTCAGAAGGGTTCGGCCCAGTTCTTTCTGTTTCTGTATAAATCCAAATTCAGGGTGCCCCTCTGTTTCAAAGGGAACAGTTTCTGTGCAGGGCAAGACTCGCCGTTTCAGACAAGCCAGGGACTGCAGCTCAGTCGTAGGATAAAGCTTTGCAAGAAGAAATGGGGGGGGTGTTCTACCTCTGGGATCAAGCGGTTCAAGAGGGAGCAGGGCCAGGGAAGACCTCTGCCTGACTGCAGAGAGAGCGGCTGCCCATCAGACTCGACAACTGGGTGGCTAGACACAACAAAGGGGGGTGGGGGGGGGGACGGACCACTCAGTGGCAAAGTACATGCTTTGTGAGCGAGAGATCCCAGGTCTCAGCCCTGTTACTTCCCCATTAAAAGGATCTCATGTAGCAGGGCTCGGAAGGATTCCCTCTGCTCGAGATGTTGCCGCGCTACTGCTAGTCACAGTAGACACTATTGAGCCAGGTGGACCAATGCTCAGCATAAGGTGGGGTCACGTGCGGCTATTAGCGGCATGTACACGTGGTCACATCTTTAGATGTTTAAAATAAACCGATAAAAATTAAACACAAACGCACTAAGCCACAGGGAGGATTAACTTTTCCGGAAAACAACCACCCTGCATGAAGAAAAGGGTGATAAAGAAGGACCCGCCCCTTAACCACCACCAGTGTTCCCTCTAAGCTGAGTTAGCGTGAGCTAGCTCACGGTTTTTGAGCCTCCGGCTCACACATTTTTGCCTTCGCTCAGGAAGGAGGGCTCCAGAGCAAACCAATTCATGCAGCAGCCAAATCGCTCGCTCACAACTTTAATGCCAGGAGCTCACCAAGTAGAATCTTTGCTCACAAGACTCCACAGCTTAGAGGGAGCATTGACCACCACCCCAGGGATTTAAAGTTATCATTACTGTTAAGAGTAGGACTGGTTCAGTTTTAAGGCACTGCATCAGAAACACAGAACAAAATTCGAGTCCAGGGGCACCTTTAAGGCCAACCAAGTTTTATTCCGGGAATAAAACTTGGTTGGTCTTAAAGGTGTTACTGGACTCGAACTTTGTTCTGCTGCTTCAGACCAGCACGGCTGACCACCTGGATCTATCATCAGAAACAGAGTTCAGGCTAGAAACAAAGCTTGACATTTGTGCCTGAAGACATTCTTCCTCTGAGCTGGGAAAAAAACAGCCTGGCTTCCTGAGGTCTGTACCCTTTCCCCTTCTCTAGTGCCACATCTCCTTGATCGGGTTTGGTCTCGGCAAGCCCGGTCTTGTCAGATCTCAGGAGCTAAGCAGGGTCGGCCCTGGTTAACACTCAGATGGGAGACCGGCCCAGGAAGCCCAGGGTTGCCACGCAGAGGCAGGCAATGGCGGCCACCTCTGAACAACCTCTGGCCTTGAAAGCCCTACAGGGTTTGCCAGAAGCCGCCTGCAGACTAAGGGCACTTTCTACCAGTAAGGAAAAAAAGGGGAAAAGGGGAAAAAACTGAACCTAAAACCTAGAATTCAGAACCTAAAACCTATAATTCAAAACCTAAAAAGGTTAGTCAAGAATGGAAGAGGGCCAACTCTAAAAATCTAATTATGAAACATACAAAAATATACATGTATTTATTAAACACAAATTAAAATCACAAATAAGGGCCCATTCATACCTCATATACAAATATAAAAATACAAAGGCTGATGAAGTAGACCTAATGCATTTCGGCCTTCACAGGCCTTCCTCAGAGGTCTAATGCAAATAGAACTTTCAGGAGTGAGGACCTATTAGGTCAGACTGACCTTGTTTTATCTTAGGTATCAGGAGTGAGGACCTATTGGTGTTTTTAGCCTTATGAAAAGCCTGCTTTACAACTCCAGAGGAGTAGCCCCTATCCTTAACATAAGAACATAAGAGATGCCAATGTTGGATCAGGCCAAAGGCCCATCCAGTCCAACACTCTGTATCCCACAGTGGCCAGAAATACCAGTGCCATCAGGAGGTCCACCAGTGGGGCCAGGACATTAGAAGCCCTCCCACTGTTGACCCCCCCCAAGCACCAAGATGACAGAGCATCACTTGCCCCAGAGCCCCTATCTATACCTTGTGGCTAATAGCCACTGATGGACCTCTGCTCCATATGCTTATCTAATTCCCTTTTGAAGCCGTCCATGCTTGTAGCCGCCACCACTTCCTGTGGCAGTGAATTCCAAGTGTTAATCACTCTTTGGGTGAAGAAGTACTTCCTTTTATCCGTTCTAACCCGACCGCTCAGCAATTTCATGGAGTGCCCACGGGTTCTTGTATTGTGAGAAAGGGAGAAAAGTACCTCTTTCTCTACCTGCTCTTTCCCATGCATAATCTTATAAACCTCAATCATGTCACCCCTCAGTCGTCGTTTCTCCAAGCTAAAGAGCCCTAAGCGCCTTAACCGTTCCTCATAGGGAAAGTGTTCCAACCCTTTTATCATTCGAGTTGCCCTTTTCTGCACTTTTTCCAAAGCTATAATATCCTTTTTAAGGTGTGGTGACCAGAATTGCACACAGTATTCCAGATGAGGTCGCACCATTGATTTATATAGCGGCATTATGATATTGGCTGATCTGTTTACAATACCCTTCCTAATAATCCCCAGCATAGCATTGGCCTTCTTTATTGCAGTCACACACTGTCTCGACATTTTCAGTGAGTTATCTACTACAACTCCAAGATCTCTCTCTTGATCAGTCTCTGCCAGTTCAGACCCCATCAACGTGTATTTATATTTAGGATTTTTGGCTCCAATGTGCATCACCTTGCACTTGGCCACACTGAACCCCATTTGCCATGTTGACGCCCACTCGCCCATCTTTGACAGATCCCTTTGGAGTGCCTCACAATCCTCACTGGTTTTCACCACCCTGAACAACTTCGTATCATCCGCAAATTTAGCCACTTCACTTAAACTGTCCCATCAATGTTTTAGATTGTTCAACAAAGTCAGAGTACTGGAGGTTTCATTTGTATTTTTGCCCAGTGGTTAAACTTTGGAAGTAAGTTAATGGCTTTTTGTTAGTTAATATATTTACAATATATTTAATAGTTGTAGTATATGTGTCTAATTTTCTATTTCTTTTACGTTTACAGCAATTGTGTTCTGGTCTTTATTTCATATTTTGTATATGTATGACTGTATATATTTTTACATATCAGCCAATATGTTCTATTTGCATTACACCTCTGAGGAAGGCCTGTGAAGGCCGAAACGCGTTAGGTCTACTTCATCAGCCTTTGTATTTTTATACTTGTATATGAGGTATGAATGGGCCCTTATTTGTGATTTTAATTTGTGTTTAATAAATACATGTATATTTTCATATGTTCCATAATTAGATTTTTAGAGTTGGCCCTCTTCCACTTTCTACCAGTACCATATGGCTTGGAACAGTTGCTTGAGATGCCTGCCATACCCGAAAGCAGCCACTCTCGCTGTCTGTGCCTTATGCAGGCTGATAAGGGGAGCAGAACGGGGATAATCCAGCCTCGCAGCTGGTGGTCTGCAGAGAGACAGGCCTCTTCCACCTGACAACTGATTTCTGAAATGCTTGACAACCCACCTTTCTGAAATGCTCTTGGGCTTCCAGGAGTTTCTTCTTCCTGGCAGCAGAATTGGCCAGCAGCTGGTTCCAGCGTTTCATGAGAGAGGCATGCCGGGCCTCAATCGCCTTGGACTGGATATGTTGGGCGGCCAGGAGCTGGTCTTTCAGGGCCGTGATGTTGGCAATCCCTTCTTGCTGGAAGGCCTGGAGTCCCGCATCAAAGGTTTCCTAGAACACAAAGACAGGAATGGATTCCGCTTTATACTTGCTGCCTTGGGGGATTGCTCCCAGTTCCCAAAACATGTGTTTTGGGGGTTCACGTATCCCTGCTCAAAACACCGGCTTTTACCAACCTGTTTGGTGAGGAGTGTCTGCACAGAAGAGAGGTCTCGGCCGTAGTCGTCAGTCTTGAGGCTGTTTTCCTTTTCACCTAGAATGAGAGAAATGCATGGAATAAATCCTGCACTCAACATCCCACTTCCTCAAATAAGGCAGAGGAAACCTTTGAGCTGGGTGGGGATGGGGGTGGGAGAGCTGCTTTCTTAACACCAGGCCTTGTGTTTCCATTTTCCCTCCTGTCTTTATTTAGTTGGGAGTCTACGGGATTCCCAAAACCACTGGGCAGTTAAAACAGAGGGGAAAGGACTGCTCACGATCAAGTACCAAAGGACAATAAGATTGTTCCTTAAAGTAAAGGAGACAGAAGTCATCAGGCATATTTGAAGATCTGATATGTTCAGGAGTCATTTCCTGCGGTAGCACACAGGAGCGGAGCTCCGGCAGTAAGGAGCCCAGGGGGCGGGCACATGCAACAAGCCCCACCCCCTGCTCCCAGCAGCCCTCAGTCGGGCCACGAGGAGCAAGAAGCAGCTATGAAAGTTGCAGAGCCCACCCACCCCCGGCCCGCCTTCAGGGACAAGCTCTCCCTCCTCTGTGAAGGCAGATCTGCAAAAACCCCCCCCAATAGCTAGCAATCCAAAACAGTCCAGTGGCACCTTTAAGGCCAAGTTTTATTCAGGTACAAGCTCTCCCTCCTCTGCAAGGGCAGATCTGCATGTGTGTCCCCCCCCCCCCAATAGCTAGCAATCCAAAACAGTCCCAGTGGAGCCTGAGTGGTGGGTGTTGCCTTCTGACACACTTCCAGTGTTGTCAGGGGGTGTGGCATATGTAAATAAGTTATGCTAATGAGCTTCTGCACCTCTTTTTGTACAAAATGACCTCAGCCTTTCGAAGGTGGTGAGTGGGTGTCTCTGTTCTCCCTCCTCTCCTCGAGAGGCTGCACATACCTATCCACGACTCCACCACATCGGCTTTCCAGTTGAACTGGAGGAAGGCAGAGTTCTCATCTAACTTGGCCTTCCTCTGGGCTGCGGCTTTCTCCAGGTCAGACACTTTGCCCCTCAGGCTCTTCATCTTTGCCGTGATGTTCTCTTCGTGGTGATTGTTCTGCAAAAGGGAAGGGGGACGTGCGGTTCCTCTCAAATCCACCATTTGTTCCCACTTTCAGAGTCACATATCGGGATTTGTTATGCAGAGAAGGGTGTGATTTTTATAGCTAAGAGCTGTCAACCTTTATAAGGCTAGTAAAGGTAAAGGTTTCCCTTGCTCGAAAGCCAGTCGAATCTGACTCTAGGGGGCGGTGCTCATCTCCGTTTCCAAGCCGAAGAGCCAGCGCTGTGCAAAGACTTCTCCGTGGTTATGCGGCCAGTCATGACTAAACGCCAAGGCGCATGGAATGCTGTGACCTTCCCACCGGAGCGGTACCTATTTCTCTACTTGCCATTTCTTGCTTTCGAACTGCTAGGTTGGCAGGAGCTGGGGCCAGAGACGGGAGCGCACTCCGTCACGCGACACTCGGGTCTTGGACTGCTGAACTACAGACCTTCCGGTCTGCAGCTCAGCGTCTTAACCACTTGAGCCACCGCGGCTCCTTTTGTCAACCTTTATGGCCAAGTGTAAAAACTGTGTGCTTTTTTACCAAGAAAGGATGCCCTTCGAGATTGCTGACTGAGGTAAGAGGACTTTTAAAAAGGACACGTGAGTGAATGTTTCAAAGAGGGACATCTCGACGAGAGAGAGGAAGGTGGGAAAGCAGGAGCACCTGTTCCCTCGGCAGAAGCCGCTTCTCCCGGTTTGCAAGCTGCTTCCTTGCAAGCGCACCCTGTGCTCAGCCTGCAGAGGTGTACCATGGTCCCACTGACCTTCTTAATGAGATCTTCGCCATTCGCACAGACGTCGTTCACTCTGTCCTTGTGCACTGTGAAATCGGTCTCGAATGCTTCGTGCTTCTTCAGCAAGCCCTGGAAGGAAGGCACAGGAGTAAGAGCTGGAACAGAACAGCTGCTGCTGCTGCTGATGGCAAGATGGATGCCTTCTAATTGAGTAAAAGAAGCCAGCCCAAAGACATTTCTCTAGGGCACAGCTGCCAAAGGGCAGGACTTCAGTGGGTTTCTGTAACAGAAAGCATATAACCAAAGCGTGATCTGAAAGTCAGTCACATCATCTGCTTTTCGGTGGAGAGGCTGTTTTTCATGCCCACCAAAGCCTTTTGTTGCCGTGCATCCAGTGGATCTCACTGGGTCAAATGCCAAGGGAACTGAAATTATTCTAGTGGGCAGTGCTCCAGAAGCCCCTCAGCTTTACATGACCAGAACTCTCCCCTCCTGCTAGATAACTGGAATGTGCTCCCAAACCTGAGCTGGGAGAGTCCTCATTTTACAACCCACAGGACACGGTGCCTCCTGCGCACCTGGATAGCGGCGAGGGTGTCCCCGTAATCTTCACTGGCCACCAGCGTCATCTTCTCATTGATCCAGGCCTCCTCCTCTTCCACATTAGCCACAAACTGCTGGTACTCCAAGGACTCCTCTAGCCTCTGGCCGCTGTTAACAGAAAGAGGGAGAAAATATTGTCTTGTGTACCGGGTCTTCAATTCTACATTCCCAAAGCAAGCAGGTATCATTTCTCCCTATCTGCTGCATTGTTCACATAGGGACTTTTCTCAAAAAATCTTGCCCATGAGGCCTACTTGGAATTCAATTAACAAAGCTTTGGAATCGAACGGGCTGCTGTTTCGCCCTGAGTAGGCCTAGATAGGGCTACAAAGGCCAGCAGTCTACTGATGCAATATTTACTGACTTGAAGAAGAGTTCTGTGCTTCCCAGAAGCTTGCTTACTTAAAGCATTTTAAAAAGCTA
The DNA here is from genome assembly GCF_001447785.1 of Gekko japonicus. Lineage (NCBI taxonomy): Eukaryota > Metazoa > Chordata > Lepidosauria > Squamata > Gekkonidae > Gekko > Gekko japonicus. The sequence continues at coordinate 230,472 of NW_015176004.1, forward strand.
TTTGGTCCGCAAAAAGATTTCCACTTACTCTAGGGTCTACTCTGACCGAGTTACTCTGCCTCCTCTAGAAGAAAGGGCAAGCTGGGGGCAGAGTCCGGCCACCTCAAAACGGGGTCTGACTCACCGAGCGGCAGCCAACTGCTTGAGCTCTTGCCAGTGCTCCACAAACTGAGCCAACCTCTGCTGTATCTCCTCCTTTCCAATGGTGTTGTCATCGGACAGCTTCTTTCCTGTGTCCAGCACACCCTGAGCAACAGACAAAGAGCCAGATACATATTTTTTTAAAAAACACATAACTATAAATCAAACCACCTTATACATATTTATACATTATAAAGTAAAGGTAAAGGTTTCCCTTGCTCAAAAGCCAGTCGAATCCGACTCTAGGGATGCGGTGCTCATCTCCGTTTCCAAGCCAAAGAGCCAGCGCTGTCCGCAGACACTTCCGTGGTCATGTGTCCCGCATGACTAGATGCCAAGGCACACGGAACGCTGTTACCTTCCCACCGAAGCAGTACCTATTTATCTTGCTTTCGAACTGCTAGGTTAGCAGGAACTGGGGCCAGAGACGGGAGCTCACTCCATCAAGTGGCACTAGGGTCTCGAACTGCTGAACTACAGATCTTCCGGTCTGCAGCTTCAGCATCTTAACCTCTGAGCCACCGCATCAAAGAAGTGTAAATTAAATAAGTGTAAATGCCATTTGCTTGCTCTCTTGTGATAGAAGTTAATAAAGGACTGCAAGGGGTATGGAATAGTCATGATCAGCTCAGCCTGCTTTCCCAGTTCTCCATAACACTCCTGAAGAGGGTTTTATTCTCACTGTTACAAATGGCAGTTGACACTGTCACAGGCTTGCCACCGTAGCACAAAATCTGGATAATCTCTACTTCCACTAAGAACAGAACAAGATTCAAAAAATAGAAAACAGATGGGAAGAGATAGAAACAAATTTTTAAAAAGACTGGAGCCAAAACCCCCCACTCTGGACAGGGTTTTCCCCCCGGAAAAGGTATGACACGGGTCTCCGTTGTGCAGAGATCTCACCCCTAATATCCCCCAGCTCTCCAAGACTCACGCCTTCTGCCCTCCAATACACCGCTCCCCTGCTCTCCAGTCCTTCCAGACAATTTACACTTTCCAGAAATTCTTTAAATCATTAGATGCTACCCAGATTGACACAAGAGATGATAAGTTTTCATGATTCATCCTAAAGCCAATTTTTGGCCCTGAATATGCAAGTAACTGCATATGCAAGGGAGCGGTGGCGCAGGAGATTTCCCCCCTGCTTAACTATAACATCTGAACTGCCAAGCTTTGGCAGTTCTAGCCCCGTGCTGGTGTGAGCAACCAAGCCTTGTCCTAGCTCATCGTCTACCCAGCGATTCGAAAGCTTTGGCAAGTAGACAAATTGGGGACCACCCGTAAGGGGGTGGGCACACCACTCCCTCTGGGAAGGTGTTAGCTGCCGAGTGTGACTTCTGAAGGCGCAGCGAGATCGAAAGATGAAAGAGCTGTTTTGGCTTCCCTGCAGTGGAGCGAGTCGGCCAGGCGGTGGCAGTGTGGCAGCACGACATCAAGAAGCCCTGACGTCATCAGCCAGCCAACAAGAATACACGGAACACAACTGATCCAGCCTGCAGATGAAGCCCCGGCTAGCTGCAATGTGTAATTAAAAATGTTGTATGTTTGTCTTCCCTATCCTCCACGAATATTGTTAGTCCAATTGTCAAAGAGTAACTGTAAATCACTCTGAGCCCGCAGGTGTGTAGGA
>NW_015176004.1:232919-239356 GCF_001447785.1 Gekko japonicus
CCGCAAGGCAGTTGGAATTTTCAGTTGCATAACATACCTCATAGGGGAGAGGAGAATGGGTAACAATGGTTACCACTCTCCAGGTGACGGCTACAGATAACTCACACATACAAATGCTCTTCAGGTAGCAGAGATCAGTCCCTCTGGAGAAAACAGTGGACTCCAGTGTTCCCTCTAAGCTGAGTTAGTGTGAGCTAGCTCACAGTTTTTTAGCCTCCGGCTCACACATTTTTGTCTCAGCTCAGGAAGGATGGCTCCAGAACACACTAATTTATGCAGTAGCCAAATCACCTGCTCACAACTTTAATACCGGTAGCTCACAAAGTAGAATTTTTGCTCACAGGACTCTACAGCTTAGAGGGAACATTGGGCGAGAGGGAGAAGGCTGTGCGTATGTGTTCCTGTTTTAAATGTTTTTTTACATACATATGGGTGTTTTTCATCTTGGTTTTATTGTTGGCCACCTTGGGGAACCTAAGTTGGGTGGAAAGGCAGCATAATAGTGTTTTGAATAAAAATGGAGTCAGTAGCTGGCTTATAGTGGCATTGCCTTCCATGGATTAGAGTCAGCTTCATCAGCCGCATTCGCTGCCAATGACATTTTCTCATTTGCGGTGGGACACTTCACCTCGTGGGCAGAGATGTCAGCCTCCAACAACTGGTGCTTCTTCAGGAGATTGTTCACAGATGCCAGGTCCTTCCCATAATCTTCAGAGGCAAGGAGTGCTTCCACCTATGGAAGGAAAAGAGCCCGGCTTTGTCATGCTTTGTGATGGAAGCACTGCAGAAGTTGTGCTTTTAACCTGTTAAAAGTGTGCATTTTTCCCCTACTTCACAACTTTAATTCAAGCAGATGGACCTGTCTACCTCCAACGCAATCAAGGTTGCAGTATAGGAATGCTCAGCTCACATTGCTTTAATTTAAACAAATTTTTCAAAACAAAGGCGATCCACCTAAAAACAAAAAAAAATACATGCCTGCTTTCCATAACCAGCAAATGGTTTTTCTACAGTATGATGTATTCTAAAGGCAACTCAAATCAGAGGAGGAGTTGGGCTACCTCCGACAGCCAGAAGTCGAAGTCCTTGATCCCAGTGTTGAAATTCTGCTGTTTGTTGGCTTCCTTCAGTTTCTGGCTCTTCTCTGCCGATTTCTGCACCAGGAACTGCCACTGGTCAGCCAGAGCGGCCAAGCGAACCTAAGACGAGGGACAGAAAGACACTCACAGGCAAGAAATGAAAACAAGATCCCTCGCAAGTGACACCTGGGGGGGGAATGCATGTTCGCCTGGTTATGCCACACTGAACGGTCAGGGAACACTTAACGGCGGATCGCCTGGGGCAAATAACCTAGTCCATACAACCAAGCTGGGAAGCAAGAATGATTTAGAAGAGAGCTCACCCACCCCACCCCAATTTCAGACTATGAATTACTAGTATAGGAGTGCACTGGGAAGTGGGCCAGTAAATTAACTTTTTATGGTCTAATGACATCCGTGGACTGGCTAGCAAGGCCAGGGTGACGTACGCCCTAAAATCCGCTCTGCTTATTGGCGCTGGCATCTCCCCATTCTACACTACCACTGGCATGCTTCAGTCGACAGTTGCTGGGTGCAAAGGACAGTTATCAGCCAATCTTATAACATGCTTGAGGTGAATCACTGGGTTCTCCACAGCTTCAGGAATCCCACTGTATAAGTGTGCGCTCCCTTCTAAATGCCCCAAATCTTTAGTCAGCTTTTCCCGGAAGTGAGGCTCTGAGACACACAAAGCCTCCTAAGAAAGGATTTCTTCCAGCCTACTCCCCTCTCTGGAGTCAACCAGACCTTATAGCACCATCTCCTAAGAAGTTTATTATTTTAGCCTAATTTCTCTCAAAAGCCAGATTCTGAGACAAGACAGTCTCCTGTGAAAGGAATCCTCCAGCCTAACCCTCCGGGGGTAAAAACCCTCCCTGACCAGAACTGGTCGTTAAAGGGTTTTTTCTATCCACTCCCCACTCCCATCTGGCCTTCCGTGGGTCCTGATTGGCTGTTAGCTGCTCTGGCGCGCACCCCCCCCCGACACAGAGAGGATTGGTGGATACCTAAATCTAGAATCTCCCAACATGCAGAGGATGGGTGTAACGATATGAGCTTATGTTTGTTCCCAAACAGACACAGAGAGGATTGGTGGGTACCTAAATCTCCCAACACGCAGAGGATGGGGTCTGCAATTACCCTTTGTTAAACAAGGATTAAAAAACCCAATGTAGGCCTTTCTCCCCCACTTCTCTGTTTTGGTAGATTAAAATACCCAGTGGCTGGGGAAAAAAATTCTTGTGGCTCAAATCAAATTGGATCATGAGGAGGTTAATTAAAACACACCATCTTCTATGACAGGAGGAGTCCCGTCCTAATTTGTACAACAGACAAGAGAACTTCAACGAGAGCAGCTCATTTCAGACGACAACACCCACCTTGACGGCGTCTTCACTGCCAGCACAAGCTCCGCGGTCAATGAGGGTATTCCCCACATCGATGACGCCACGGATCCGGTCGGCATTGGCATGGAGCTCGGCCTCAAAGGCCTGGTGCTTCTGATGTTTGCTCTGAAAGGAACAAAAGCCGCAGCAGCCCATTAACAACAAGCACCAGCTCTCAGACTGAGCCTTGTGTGGACAGTGCCTCCCTGAGAGGACATGCCTGGTAAAAACAGGAAGGATGATCCACTGGATCGAAACCAGAAGCTGGTGAGCTTGTGCTAATTCCCATCCAGAAGAAGAATGTTGTGGAATTTCAACCCAACCTCTTTCTCCAAGCCACCTATATCTATATCTAGATAATGTAATATATTAATATAATATATATTTTCTCTGTGTGTATTCCCCTCTTAGTGTTATCATAAGAAATTCTACTTGTCGGGGGAATAGTATTTCTGACTAGGAAGGAGAAAACAATGAACCTTGTTTCTTTATATGTACTGTTTTTAAAAGCTGATTTTTTTTATTCTCTCACTGCTCACCGCCTTCAGGACCCTAAATTGGGCAGAAAAGGTAAAGGTCCCTATTTATCTACTTGCAGTTTCTTGCTTTCGAACTGCTAGGTTGGCAGGAGCTGGAACTAGAGACGGGAGCTCACCCCGTCTTGCGGCAGAAAGGCAGCATACAAATATTTTAAACACGTAAATAAGTACTTCCAAGCCCCTGAAGGTTTCGTTGTAATCCTGGAACAGACTACAAGTCTGAACTGGAGGCTCCAAAGCTGTGGGATGGGGTTGCTACCTTTGCCTCTCTCCGCCAATCTCTCTCCAGGATTTCAAAACCAACAATTTTGTCCTTTAAAGCACTTGAACTCAGAGAAGCCGTTCTCTTGTGGGTGCCTGGGTTTGGAAAACTGAGGCAATTCTATTGCGGGAGAGGATTTCAGCAGCAAGCTCCACTGAACTCTGGCGCTTAAAAAGTTCAAGGTTGCTCTAGGGGTTGCAGAAAAGGGTTTCCAGGCGCTCTAAGGGGACTTGAGAACGAGACAATCCTTGCAGGAAATTCATGAAGGCACAGCCGCCCAAAACGGCTTTAAAGGCACAGAGCCAGTCATAATGAAAATATAGAAACAGAACTGAGACTTGACCCTGTATGGGGAAGGAGAAGGGACTAGGAGTGACAGACTCTTCTAGAAAGTTCTGGGTTTGCTGCTCGGGCATGTGGGAAGAGTTACCTATCCAGAGATGCCCTCTCCCACCAACACTCTCCTGCTGCAATAGTATCCAAAGTGCATTGAGAGTCAGTCTGGTGTAGTGGTTAAGTGTGCAGACTCTAATCTGGGAGAACTCGGTTTGATTCCCCACTCCTCCACTTGCAGCTGCTGGAAGACCTTGGGCAAGCCATAGTTCTGTCGAAGCTGTCCTTGAAAGAGCAGTTTCTGTCAGAGTTCTCTCAGCCCCACCTACCTCACAGGGTGTCTTGTTGTGGGGAGGGGAAGGGAAAGGAGACTGTAAGCTGCTCTGAGACTTTGAGTGAAGGGCAGGGTATAAATCCAATCTCCTCCTCCTCCTCTCTTCCTCCATTAGACTGATGGTCTCTCTAGCTCTGACCTGAAGTAGCTCTCCAAGGCCTCTCACAGTCGGACCATCCGAGGTGCTTTAAATGGGGACAGCAGGGGCTGAACCTGGAATCTCGTGTGTGTGAAGCATGATCTCTGTGGGGTATTATGACTTCTCTGTTCACACAATGAGCCAAACACTGCAACCGCAGACTAAGACTTCTGTTGACATTTCGTCTCTCTCCAACAGAATAAAAGGAGCATGATAACGAGAGGGCACGGGAGAGGGTAAATATGGGTCATGCATATTCCAAAAGCAAGCATAAATGAAAGGAAATCAAATGACAAGACAGCATTTCACAAATGCCAAATAAAAAGACTGACAACACCTGACATGTGGCAAAATGTCCCGCGCTGCAGGGCAGCAGCAGAAAAACAAAACATGGAAAGCTCTACAGCACTGCCATCAAGAATTCTGCATGAACCTCTCTGTCCTGGAAGACAGCTGTTGCTAATAGCTGGCATTGCCTGGTTCACCATCAAAGGCTGCACTGCAATTTTCACTTAAATTCAGCATTCCAAATGAGAAAGAGAGAGAGAGACAGAGAGAAGACTGATCTTTTTATCTCATAGAAACTGCCATTAGCACAGATTCAAATTTTTCATTTGGATTTCATGAGCCTGTTCACAAAATGGGCAGGGTATAAATATAATAAATAAATAAAAATCTAAGCAACAGATAATGCCCTGGACATGCCTAAGTGGTCATATAATTGGTTGGGCCTCAGATGCCAGAGACATGGAGACCATTTTCTTCTCATGTGCTTCCATCTTTGCCATTCCCTCTGCGTTCTACTGAATGTGGCCCAAGACTCATAAGTGTACCCTTGGAAGTAATAGGGAAGATCTCACACATCCTTAACAATAACTAGTGCTAAGCTAATATACAAGAACCAGCCCTTCTTTCCACTGATCTTTTGTTTGCTTAACTCTGAATTCAGGAAAACATTAAGTATTTTCAGATGAATCATCTGTCCTCATTTTGACTGAGTTCTATTTGCTGTTTCCTTGACTACAGGAAGTGTCCTAGGAATGCTGGAGAATCCCTGGTCTAGTTTACAGTCATTCTGCTTCTGGCAACAGTCCTCAGCTTCACAGCAAGTGGTAACGAGCCACCTAAGCAATGGGAGTACACTCAGTCTCTTGCTGTTTATTCCCCATTTTACAGAGTCAGGAAGGGAGATGGTGTTTCATTTGGAAAATCTGGCCAGCAGCAATTATTAACTTCCTCGGGAATCTAAGGCAAGAAGTACAGAGTTGACCTTACTCAAGGGAGAGGGAAGACAAGGAAAGGCATAGAGAAGTTGATTTCAACCAGGAAATGACAGAAAAGAGTCATGGGTGGACTTAATTCTCTGAACATACTTCAAGGGGAAATGAGGAGGCCCTGGATGGAGAGCTCCTCTGGCCACCACCCAAAATGGTGATTAGCAGGGTAAGGCAAAAACACCCTTTCGGCAGACAGGAAGAGAGGGAGATTCCTCAGATGAGGCTTATAAAAGCAGCAGATGCAACAAGGGCCAAATGGATGCTGAGACGACCTACTGGTCCAGTGTCTGTGGACAAACTCTGCAGCCACTGGCAGCAGCAACTGACAACTCCAATTGCACCGCTTTAGTACCGAGCAAACAAGCGTTGGTTTGCTCAAGCCACGGCCCTACAAATCCCCTGTAATAGAAGAATGGCCTCAGGGAAGCAACTTAAAGTGCTACAGCTTCTAAAGGGATGGGCAGCAATCCACCTTCTTCGTGACTGATGTGCCAAACTAATGTAGCTTGAGATCCACCCAGCCGAGTTATCCCGAGAGACCACAACTCCTAAATATCTCTACAGAGCCAGTCTGATGGCGTGGTTAAGTGCGCGGACTCTAATCTGGGAGAACCGGGGTTGATTCCTCACTCCTCCACTTGCACCTGGCTGGATGACCTTGGGCAAGCTGTAGTTCTGATAAGAGCTGTTCTTGAAAGGGCAATCCTGGAAAGAGCTCTCTCAGCCCTGCCTACCTCCCAGGGTGTCTGTTGTGGGGAGGGGAAGGGAAAGGAGTTTGTAAGCCACTCTGAGACTCCTTCGGGTAGTGAAGGGCAGGGTAATATCTTCTCTTCTTCTTCTTCCTCTTCTTGGCGTAGTGGTTAGGAGTGCGGACTTTAATCTGGAGAACCAGGTTTGATTCCTCATTTCTCCACATGTAGCTGCTGGAGTGACCTTGGGTCAGTGACAAGTTCTTTCAGAGCTGTTCTCTCAAGGGCAGTCCTCAAAAGAGTTCTCTCAGCCCCACCTACCTCACAGGGTGTCTGCTGTGAGGAGGGGAAGGGAGAGGAGTTTGTAAGCTGCTCTGAGACACCTTTGGGTAGTGAAGGG
>NW_015176004.1:239432-239663 GCF_001447785.1 Gekko japonicus
GCTGCCGCGGGAGCCTTTTATACCCAGCCCGCCAGGTCATATGAAGTATTGGGGAGGGAACAGTTCCCGCATCTGGGGGAAAACATGCTCGTCTTGGAACGAAGGCTGGTCCTTGCATGGCCACCTTGTCTTTGTGAAAGATGCCAAGATCCTTTTCTATATCGAGAGCCCTCCCAATCAAACACTCTGTCAATTGCCATGGGGAAGAGAGTCTTCCAGGAACATTCTCAC
>NW_015176004.1:239829-239931 GCF_001447785.1 Gekko japonicus
TGTTCTTCATCCCTCTCCTGCCTGCCTCTTTTTTTGAGGAAACAAAGATCTCCCAGACACAAAACTGCTGTGGCGTGGAGGAGACAACCTCCTCCCCCAAAC
>NW_015176004.1:240122-240290 GCF_001447785.1 Gekko japonicus
AAAATGGCAATAAAGAAAAGCAGAGTGGGAAAGGCCAAAGGAAAGCAGAGAGCTCAGCAGAGAACTACTGAAGGACAGCTGCTTCCCTGAGGCCCAGACAGACTGAGAAGCTGGAGATCCTCCCTTGCACGAGGTCAACTCTTGTTCCCTGCCTCCGAGAAAGGGGGC
>NW_015176004.1:241322-241490 GCF_001447785.1 Gekko japonicus
AGGCTCTGCTTTCTCGGCTTTACTGTCAGCATCAGGACAGGGCTACACGTGTGTCACCCTCCACTTTGCCCTCTACGGAATGGAACAACGGGTGGTTACCTGGATATTTGTCGGATCTTTGTATGATTCGTCGCTTGCAGTTTGGAGCTTCTCACTGATCCAAGCATC
>NW_015176004.1:241889-245276 GCF_001447785.1 Gekko japonicus
TAAGAGAAGCCATGTTGACTCATGCCAATGGCCCATCCAGTCCAACACTCTGTGTCACACATTGGCCAAAACCCAGAAGCCATCAGGAGGTCCACAACTTCAAAAGCCCCCCCCCCCGTTGCTGCCCAAGCACCAAGAGTACAGAGTGCTCCATCTATGCCTTGTGGCTAATCCTACTGCTCATCAATTTCTTTGATTGCCCATGAGTTCTTGTATCATGAGAAAGGGAGAAAAGTACTTATTTCTCAACCTTCCCTATCCCATAATTTTGTCATCCTCTATCATGTCCCCCGTCAGTCGTCGTTTCTCCAAGCTAGAGAGCCCTAACCTCTTTAACCTTTCTTCATAGGGAAGGTGGTCCATCCCCTTAATCATTTTAGTTGCCCTTTTCTGCACCTTTTCCAATGCTATAATATCTTCTTTGAAGTGCGGTGACCAGAACTGTACACAACATTCTAAATGAAGCCGCACCATAGATTTATACAGGGGCACTATGACACTCCAACTTGAACAGCGATGTGAAATGCAGGGGAGAGATCATTCTGGCAAGACTAAGTACTTCTAGGAACATAAGAAGCTGCCTTACACCGAATCGGACTGTTGGTCCGTCAAAGTCAGTACTGTCTATTCCGTCTGGCAGCTGTTCTCCAAGGTCTGAGGTAAAGGCCTTTCAAAACACCTACTACCTGGTCCTTTTTAACTGGAGATGCCAGGGACTGAACCTGGGACCTCCTACAGGCCAAACAGACTACCACTGAGCCACAGTCCCTCCCTGAATACTTTTAAAATAAGGATGCGATTCTGGGGTATACTGCTTGGCACAAGAACTGGCTGCTTTTTGGGTCGAAGAGTCCTGTGCCACGAGCAACCGCTCCTTCCCCCTAACCATGATGATCTGTCTCACCTGAACATTGATTGCCTTGTCGAAGTCCTCATGTTTCTTGATGAGAGCCTCCACACTGTCTAAGGAATCCCCTTTATCTTCGGTGTTTAAGAAAGCCTCCCGGGCTGCCATCCAGTTCTCTGCCTGCTCGCAGTCCCTGTGGAACAGCTAGTGAGAAAAAAACAAGCATGTTTACTGAACTGACCAATCCTCAATGCGCAAAACTCTGTCTGAAGGGACATGGTTTAATCAAACAGGTGTACCTGTAGCTCCAGGCACTGGTCCAACATCATTCGGCGCTGGATCCATGCTTTCTCCAAATCAGCCCGTTCTTGATCCAGAATGTCCAGCTTCTCTTTGATCTCTGGGCTGGCGTAGTGGCCGTGTGCCAAGAGCTGCTGCCCAAACTGCTCGAATGCCTGGAAAGTGCCAGCTCGGGCATCTATTTCAGTGCGATGTTCCTATAGTAAAGTGAGAGGTACTGACTAAGCAACAACTGTAGCATTTTGAATGCAGCCATTTGTTTGTTTTGTAGTACAGTTCCCCTTTTTTTATTTTTCTCCATTTATATTAATGTTTATGGCGTGTTATATGCCAATAAAGGCTAATGGAATTGAACTGTTTGGACAATACATTTCCAACTGTAGATACAAACTTGCCTTTAACAGCACACCTTCATTACTTACACCCAGAGGTCATTTCGGGGGGGATCGCAGTTCCCCCGAGTGAGGTACGGGGGGCGGGGCACAAGACGAAGCCCCGCCCCCTGCTTCCAGCCGTCCCGCTTCCGGCCCTCATTCAGCCAGGAGGAGGCAGGAGAAGAGGGAGGGTAAGTTGCTTCCTCCCTGCCTCTCCCCACCCCTGCCTGCCTGGGGCCAGGGAGGGCCTTCGCGGGACTTCCTTGCACTCCCGCCGGCCTTGCAGGTCCACCGCCGGGCCCCTCATGGGGCTCAGCAGTGGAGCTGCAAGGCTGGTGACGGCGGCCGGGACCGTTGGGGGTGGGGTGTGTGGCCTTATGACACACTTCCGGTGATGTCATGGGGTGTGGCATATGCTAATGAGTTATGCTAATGAGTTCCCCTAGCTCTTTTTCTACGAAACGACCCCTGGTCTGCTGCTTGCTTTGCCATTGCCTTTCACCCTCCATCTCACACTGCGTAAACCCCTTTTGCTCAAAAAACTCCTGTGTTTGAGACAGCTGGGGAAGAAGACTGCCATCATCTGCCATCACACATCTTTTATGAGTATGAAGGAGTTGGCGTTTTGCTAGCATTAAGAGATGCCCTTGTTCAATCAGCTTGCTGGCAGAGGGCTGTTCGTCTCCATACTTCGTGTGGAGAGCACCAATCCGAGGGCTCATCTCAGTGCGACAGCACGAGCTCACCTTTGATGTAGTTGTGGTCTCCGGTAACATCTGCAGGCATCCGTATGAGGACAGTTAACATCCAGAGCTGGTTCCAGAATCTGGGGGGCCCTTCGCAGAGAGTCCCCAGGGCTCCGCCCTCCACTAGGCTCCTGGCCGCCCCGAGTTTGTCTTTGCGCTGGTTGGCCCGTTTCCCCAGGCTGCTCCAGGCCTGGTTCAGCTCCGTGCATTTCTCCTGGAGATCTTCAGCAGACTCAGGGTGAGACTGAATCAGGCGTTCAGCGGTCTCTCCAAGAGAGTTCACCTACAGCACCACGAAAGGAGGAAACCTTTAGGACTGGAAATGCAATGTCCTCACCAAAGCTGTCACTGTAGAGAGCCACGTAAGACATTTACAAAACACAAAGGCCAGCCCTGTAAGTCACTCCCCTCTAACCCTAACCCTCTTACCTTGTCTCCAAGAGCTGCAAGATCTCTCTCAAAGCCCTCATGCTTGCGCTGAAGGGCCTGCACACTTGCCAGATCATGCCCGTAGTTGTCAGTGTTTAAGGCCTGGTTCTTTTCTTCAATCCATTCCTTTGTTTCATCAGCATCTCTGCAAGACAGGCAAGAAATGAAAGTAACAGTCTACCATCGGGAATCTTTTTCTTTTTTTTAAGAACTCTTATATATCTTTGTATCCGGGTCAGTTTTTGGAGAGCTGGGGGTTAAACTGGTAGCGGGGGGTCTTACGTGTATCATGTCTGAAGCAGTGTTCCCTCTAAGCTGAGTTAGTGTGAGCTAGCTCACAGTTTTTTAGCCTCCGGCACACACATTTTTGCCTTCGCTCAGGAAGGATGGCTCCAGAACAAACTAATTTATGCAGCAGCCAAATCGCTTGCTCACAACTTTAATGCCAGCAGCTCAAAAGTAGAATTTTTGCTCACAAGACTCCACAGCTTAGAAGGGCGCATTGGTCTGAAGCCTTCTAACTGAATCTTAAGGGGATATTTCATTTGTTGGTTTTTATTCTGCGTTTCAACCAGAAACTGGCTCCCAAAAGCAGCTCAAAAGAATCAAAGTACAAGTAATGACTGACGTTAAATACCAAGGGGATCTCGGGGGAGGTAGGGAGATGTCCTGGTGGAGCTGGCCAGGCAGG
>NW_015176004.1:245832-278885 GCF_001447785.1 Gekko japonicus
CTCTTGCTGTCTTGTTTTGCTCTGTTGCTGTCATTTTGGGATGCTGTCTCTGCCATGCGGCAGAACAAAGGACTCCTTTGAGCTGAGCCCATGCTTGCAAAGATGGGGCTGCTCTTACAAATCCCTTGGGACTCTTGGCTTATTGCCATGGACTATCCTGGACTATTGACCCTACCTGATGTTGGTAAATATGCTCTATTGTGTAGTTAGGCAAAATATTGCTTAGGATGTTCTTTTAAAGTCTTTCTAGTTCTGATTGCAAGCCTGTGCTAAATACACTCTATTCTTGTTGTAAATAGTGTCTGTGAGATGTGTACACTGACTCCAAGCCTTTTTCCTAGTGCCTGCTGCTCGCCAACGGCTGCTACCAATAAGATTAATTGTATAGCCCTGGACAGGGTTGTTGGAGTGTAACCCCACATACTCCGATGTGAAACGCACCTTTTTCTCACAAGGCAATCAGCCACCCATTTATTTCAAATTCAGGTGGTTTTAACCTTTCTTTCATTTTTAGAGTTTAAAAATATGAATGGCCTTCATAAGGATCTTTTTATATAATGACCAGTTACGAAGGGTGCTGCTTCGGATGGCAACTGCCTGCAGAGAGAACCAGGAGGAGGCAGAAGCTTCCAAGGGCCAGCCTGTCATCCATCTATGACGCCACATCCAGCACAAAGAAAAATAACTGCTTCTGACCTGTGAAATCTCTGGACCTCGTGTGCACTGCCTAAAAGCTGGCTTCGCTCTTCTGCCAACTGCTGGAGAGATCGCCAGCGCTCGTTCAGTTCCTGGAAGGCAACAAAAAAACTCATGAAGAGCTACAAAACATTTTCATCTCCAGGGCCTCTTTCTAGGACTGGTCTGATCAACTAAAAAGGTGCCCAGGTTAACGAGGAAATGCATTTGAAATAAATATTTCTAAAAGAAGTACTTTCAAACATTACAGAGAGCAAGTGCCATCTCAGGAGAGACATTCCTCCTCTCACCTTCAGGAGAGGAAGCCTCATCTACGTTGGAGCCTGCTGAAACATGCATGTCTTTTATGTTCTTACGCAAACAGCATTAGACAAATTCACAGAGGACGTGACAATCAATGGCTATTAGCCATGATGGCTAAATGGAAACTTCCTAGTCAGACACTGTGTGTCTGAATCCCAGCTGCTGGTGAAAACGACAGGAGAGGCCTCTGTGGCCTCAGATTTCCAGGGGAATGTAGCGGACCACTTTAGGAAACAGTATACCCTGGACCACACAGACATCTGTTGTGATCTAGCAGGGCTATGCTCATGACACACATTTATAGGACGCTTGTCACCTTGAGCCAGTTTGTCTTGGCAAGGCGGGATACAAATAGAAAATAATAATGATGATGATGATAATAATAATATATTTAAAACCAACGCATGCCTTTTTATTTGAAGTGACTGTTATAGGCATACACAAATTATACAGATTGATTAATAAATTGATTAAACTCTCCCTGACCTGGACAGCCCCCTCTAGCCGGATCTTGTCAGATCTTGGAAGCTAAAGCAGGACCCTGGCAAGTGTTTGGATGGGAGACCTCTAGAGAATACCAGGGCCGGGAGGCCAGAGGCAGGCTATCATGCCACTTCTCTGAATGTCCTCCGTGCCCCAGTAGGAGTCACCAGAAGTCGCCATGCCTATCCGGGCACAGGCACCCACACACAAAAAATACTCCCCTCCTCCAATAAATTGATCAAACTCCTATGATCAGTTGGATAAGGGAAACCCTCCTTTGGACAGCTTAATTCAAAGAGGCAATGAATGGCAAGGAGACAGAGATACCCACTGCTAAATATTGGAGAGAAAACAATTTCCTTTAGAATGAGATAAGATGCTGTAGACTTGCCTTGATGGAGTTGAATGTTGCCACAGTGTGCACCACCATCTTTGCAAACTAAATAGAGGAGAGGTAAAAAGCGTTTTAGGTGTATATCCTGTTCAGGCTCAGACCACACTGTTGTTAAGGACACACTGCTGCATGCATGCATACCAGCGCCCCGCACAAACCACCTTAGTGCGACAGCAAGGAAAAGAATCCTGTGGTGTGAGCTGATCATTTCTTAAGTTACTTTTCAAATTTAAAATGTTCCTTTGCCTTCGCATGAAAACCCAAATAACGGATATGCACTCTGCATCCTAAGAACTGAGCACAGGGGGAAGTCACAACTAGCACCATTGTGCAAAGACTTCCGCAAGTGCTGAAGCACGGAAATTCTGTAGCAGACATCAGGTTTCTGCAAGAGGTTCCACAAGTGGAAGAACATTTCTAGATTGTCCACTTCTCATACGCAACACAAAAAACCAAACTGCCTTTCCACGAGCGGAACACGCCTTCTGCATACTGAGGGGCCCCTCTGGAACCAAACCAATGATTGACACGTGGCTTTATGCTTTTTGAGGCTAACTGCTGTACCAAGTTAATTAGACAGTCTAACATCAACACGCAATCAACAGTTTAGTTTTCAAAAGGAGGAAGTCAGATTAGAGCGACATGTCCTTTAAAAAAACAAAACAGTCACTGTGCTGAAGATGAGGGCAACTTATTTCATCTCATTAGGGCTACATTCGACTGTCACAATAAATGGTGGCTTCTGCAAAAGACCCTGGTTACCCCCTTCAGATACTAAATTAATAAATTCCAGTTTGTCCACTTCTTGCCTCTGCTCCGCCTCCCAGCAGGGAGGATAACCTTGCTACACCACAATCTCTGTGGCCAGGATGGATGCTGCAGTTCAACAATCTGTCACTTGTGAATTCAGACATCGTTAACTTACCACAGTTAGCACAAACGGCGGCTAACGAGCCAGTTACAAACCCTTATGTAAAACTTGGGTCCGATGCCAACCAACAAACCCCCATTTACGTTTGTACCTCACAATTAACTAGGGAATGACCAAACCGCAGTTTATAGGGCAAAGTTTGTCACCTCACAAGGCAGACAGTGTGGGATGCTACTTTCCCCTTGTCTTCCAGAACCAAAATCTGAGTGGAGTACTAAGCCAGAGTCACAGAAGCGCATTGTCACAGAAGCACGGAACAGGCATTAACAAGGTAAATAACCCCACTTTGAGGGTGCTTGTCCATATTCAAGTTATTGGTCCTACCTTCCAAGGAGATGCTGTCTTTGAGTCAGTTTCATCCTGTTAGAAAGAACGATGAGATCTTCACAAACGTGACACACAAATCAAATCCACCACATTCTTGTACAGAATGCAACCATCTAGCACTTCTTACAACCAGACTGTTATCTATGTTTTTAGATGAACAAGAAAAGCAAAGCAAGGCTTCAATCCTATGAATACTTGAGATTATATCTCAATGAACTCAGCAGGACATACTTCTGAGTCAGCATGCATGGGACTCGAATGTGTGGGTCCATACAATCTTACCAAGAATGGGGTATGAATGGGTTAAAGAGATGTAGACGTCAAGCAGATACAGACATTTATAAAACGGATTTTTTAAACAGTGAATGGTGGGGTCGGTTGGTGCCTATTTTAGTTATCTGTTCATGCGGAAAACAGGGGTGAGAAGGGTTTTTTCTCCCTACATATAAAAATGGAATGTACAGGTGAAGAAACTATAAAAGGTAAAGGTAAAGGTTCCCTTGCTCGAAAGCCAGTCGAATCCGACTCTAGGGTTGCGGTGCTCATCTCCGTTTCAAAGCCGAAAAGCCAGCGCTGTCCGAAGACGTTTCCGTGGTCATGTGGCCGGCATGACTAAACACCAAGGTGCACGGAACGCTGTTACCTTCCCACCGAAGCGGTACCTATTTATCTACTTGCAATTTCTTGCTTTCGAACTGCTAGGTTGGCAGGAGCTGGAACTAGAGATGGGAGCTCACCCCGTCTTGCGGCAGCCGGGTCTTGAACTGCTGAACTACCGACCTTCCACAGCCTGCAGTTCAGTGTCTTAACCACTTGAGCCACCACAGCTCCTGAAGAAACTATACTTTGCCCCTATTCCTCCTTTTCTCACTGTGCTCTGTTTCTTTATGCATTGTCTTAAACCCAGAGTACTTCTGGTATTGCAGTGAGCTGAGCCATGAATACATCAAGCAGAGCACAGACAAGTAAGGAGGGCAGGGTTTAGTTCCTCTTACCTACACACACGTGTGTGCATGTTTTAAAAGGACACTCACACATTTCCCCAAGCCTGTTTTATGCCCAAACTCCTCAGGGATGCCCTCATCACATCAAGTTTGACCTTACTACAAAAATAGGATTAACACATGACGCACATCCTCAAGGGTGCCACTGTGTGACACGTATTCACGAGGCCCCTATTCAGATGGGGTTTTTTAGACCAATGGTTACATACTAGAGAAGACGCTTACCCGTGGCATCATTCCATAAACCTCCTGGAAAAGAGAAGAAAATGCTCATTTAGCTTTCTATGAGAAACTCCAGGAGGATGTGAACTCTTTGGGAAGGGGAAGTTAAGAATGTTTTTCCCATGCCTTGAGTTAAGGACAGACAGGAGCTCTCCAACATCCTAATTTTCTGAAGGCATTCCATAGGCAAATAATGTTCCCACATGCTCTTGATATATTAGTGCAATTTATACTCAGGGAGATTCTAAAAGGAAATGTGCCACATCACCATTCTGGCTGATTTTGTCAGGCTGGACAATAAACAGAAACAGATGTGGAAAGCTAATGATCCTTCACTATGCAAAGTGGTCTGTGAACAGTGCATGGGATTAAGCCCATAACCTCAGTCTTAGAGTATGGGCTTTTCTCTGATTTTCAGGTGGAGAAGAGACACTGAAAAAGCCAAGGAAATCCTTGTTATGATCCCATCAAGGGCCTCTGTACACGTTACAGAAGTTGCTGTGTGCTCCCTGTGTTTCTACAGTGACACCTATGGCGTAAGAGATGGCCACCCACATGTTCACCATGGAAATATACTGCAAGGAGCCAAGAGAAGTACCTGAAGTACTAATCCAAAAGCAAAATTTAGCACAACTGAATACAAAATCGTATCAGAAAAGGTCCATCAGGAAACAAAATAAAGATTTGCAGCTGCATGGAAGCAGTACGCTGAATAAGAGAACATCGAGACTCCTTTCTATTACATGGGAGGACTCAATCAGACGGGAACGGACCTGCTGCTGTACTGCTTGCACTTCTTCTGCTATCAGCCCTTCTGATTCTAGCTCGTCTGCCACCTTGTTGATGTCCTTCAGGCGTGACTCGTTGGCTTTCAGATCCTGCACAGAGCAGCAAAGTCAGAAGGTTAAAAGCCATCAAGAAATGTTTCTCACCAGAGGTAGTTTCTGAACTGCAGGCTGTCATGGCGTGTGTTCTTGAGACTTTCAAGAGATGCTTTCAAGTACAAGGCCTTCAAGTACAAGGCCAGTAGCCTTACTGAGTACGACGGCGCCTTATACTGTGACATCCCCCCCAATCTGTATTTCTTTTTCAGGATTCAGCTTCCAACAATACCAGAGCGTATGAAAGAAAAAGCAGGTGCTTCTCCATTTTACATTGTACTACTATTGGATCAGTGGGTTTGAATAGGCTTAGCATTCTGTTTCATGTCTATTTCATGCTGTCAGAGATCAGAGTGCTTAAACTAACTGAGACTCTTCGTCCCTTAACTGGACCAATGGCTACACTTATGGTAGCCCCATGATGGTCACCTAGTAGGAGATGTTTTGGGATATCATAAAGGGGTAAGGCACAGGAGGAATGGCACTGAGACAGTCATTAAGTGGCTTGTAGGAGCAGGAACGTATAGGCCAGGGGTGTCGAACTCATTTGTTATGAGGGCCAGATCTGACATAAATGAGACCTTGTTGGGCCGGGCCATGCGTGTCATAAAGTGGAATGCCAGGTAGTGGAGATATAAACTTTATAAAGGACACAAACACAAAGGATTTTTTTTACTTAAAAACTTGCTTAAAACAAGTATCTGATAACTGACACCTCTTGCTCTGAATTATTGCATCAAAATGTCTGTGCTGTTGCAATCTTGAGTATGCTGTTTAAATGTGTATCTGTAAGCTGCAAACCTACTTCTGATTTATTGACATTCACCACAGAAATCTCATGCTCAGAGTTCTGAGTCTAGGACGCAGAGGAAAACATGAAATGGCTGAGCAATTGAGAGAGTCTGGCGAAGCAAGCTATGATGCAGCAGCAGCAGCAACAGAACTGGAAGCAGGAAATGGCCAGTTCCAGTGCAGGCCTGACAGAAGCCCTCCGGGGGCCTAATGTGGCCCCCGGGCCACATGTTTGACACCCCCAGGTATAGGCTGTAAAGATTTAGAGGATTGTCATGACGTAACAGACCAGCCAATCTGAACCGGTGGGTGTGGTATGATGGACAAAGGCGTTCGGTGGGCAAACTTCCACTTGCTGGGTGATTGTGGGCCACTCACTCCCCTTAAGGAGTTGATGTTTCTCAAACACCTGAGCACAGACAAAGCACAAGATATAAATGTGACGGAAAGCTCTTACTCTGGAGGAGGGAGAAATAAGGTGCCAGGACGGACTCTCATTCTCCCACGTAGGGAGCCACAGCTCACCTTCTGGAAGTCATCGAATTTCTTCTGCAACACCTCGACCTGCTCCAGATCTGCTCCAACCTCTTCGTTGGTCAGCGCAGCCTCCTTCTCATTGATCCACTGCTGGAGCTCGTTTGCCTCACGGAAAACCATGAACTTTTTGCAGCTTTTCTCCAGCATGCCTTTACGCTTCTCTCCCAATTCAAGGAGAGAGTGATACCTAGAAGACGGGAGGGAGATGGGGGAGCCCAGTCAGTTCTGAATACTCTGCCAGGGACACATGGAAAAGATATTTCACATGGACTTGAGGCATCAGAGAGGGAGGGACGCCTAAGATGACGACAGAGTGTTCTACGGAGCCACGCAGCTGCAAACCCTGAAGGGGGTCTCTCTACTAAACAAGCCAGAACATTGAGACAAGGCCTCTAAGCACACAAGGTTTCTGGAAGAGGGAGACGCAAAGCAAACCACAGCTTAAGAGTCAAGGCAGACCAGAGCTGCAGTACTGGGGGTGCCAACTTAGTGCAGAATAACTAAATGCAGGAACCTCTGTGCAGACATTACTGCTTCAGTAAAGGCATTCTGCAGCCACTGCATGTCTCATTCAACAGAAATATTTCCCATCTTTCAGCCCCTCGAAACAAAATACTGTACTTGGGATGAGTTCCCAAGACTGACAAATATACATGTATCAAATGCATTTCATGTGCTCAACAGAATAGTTGTTACAGGCAAAAGCTGATGCTTTCCTTCACAACAGGTGTTGCAGCTCTCCTGTACGAGTATACTGTTATTGTTGAGACGTAAAGCAAAGTGAATGGGAGGCTTTTCATTATACTCCTGAAAGCCAAGCTTGTTTTCTTGATATCAGCATTTTCCAGACATTAAAAAAATGCTGGTGTGTCAATCCTTGAAGCAAACTAACGCGCTCCAAGCCCTCAACAAAAAGCAGCCAATCTGAGGATTTCTTTTTTTTCCAAAAAGGAGGAAATACAGGAATACTTCACCTTGAGAAAAGCAGGTCTGACAAGCTAAAGTTTCCACAAGAAAAGCCATTCTCAAAAAATATCTTTACTATGGCTGCTACAGCCCATTTCAAAGCGAGGAGAGCCACAACATTTGAGAAGACCTGGATTCTTCTAATTCTCCCATACAGCCGAGAATTGGCCGGTGGTAAAGCCTTCTATGGGGGCCCAATTAAAACCAGAAATTTCATACTAGGGCTGTATCACTGAGAAAAACAGGCAGTCCTGGAATGTTTCCAGTGCTTTCCCGGAATTCTACTGTGTGCATAAAAAACAGCTGCCTGGTTTATCATCCTGAGGTGACAGTCGGGTCATGAGTTGAACCCATTAATGGGAAAGCTGGTTTCATACAGATTTCCATCATCACTTCCCCCAAAGGGTGGGGGGAAAACAGCTATACAGATAAACTCTCAGTCCAGATGAAGGTTGTACGGATTTTGCTGATCTGTTAAAATGCCTGATCACTTCGGCAGGTTATTTTTAAAGACTTCATAATGAATACAACTTCTATGCAATGCAAACTTACCCGGTTCAGCTTCCGCCTCCTCCTCCAGCAAACTTGCCCAAATATGCCCATAACTGTGCAAGCATCCAGTCTAAATTAGGTGATTTTTAAAATCTAATAAACTGGAATTTCTTTCTCTTTGTCTACCCCTCCCCCGGAAATTCAAGTTCCCCCAAGTCAAAACAACAACTCTGGTAGACACTGGGCTTTTTACAGAAAGCAGTACACTCACAGCCAATGTTCCCTCTAAGCTGAGTTAGTGTGAGCTAGCTCACAGTTTTTTAGCCTCTGGCTCACACATTTTGGTCTTAGCTCAGGAAGGAGGGCTCCAAGGCAAACTGACGTATGCAGTAGTCAGATAGCTCGCTCACAGCTTTAATGCCAGTAGCTCACGAAGATGAATTTTTGCTCATGAGACTCCACAGCTTAGAGGGACTATTGCTCACAGCCTCCAGCTTAGCGAAAGCAACCAAATGACAGACTTGAGCCTGCTGGAAGAACGCCAGCACCAATACATACCGGGACAGCAATTTAAACAACTTATTTTGACAGTAAGTAAACTGGCCTAGAGTGTTGCTCCAGGAAGAGACAAGGAGTGACAGTTAACAGAGAAAGAACGAGAAGGCAACTGCACAAGGACAGCACGGTTTGCAAAGGGCTAGTCCTACTCACAGTTCTTCGACCTGTTTCATACGCAGAGATACACTGCCGACTTCCTTAGTTATGAGAGTCCTGCACAGACAGAGGGAGCACAGCAGAAAGCATGCACAAAATTAGTCAGATTAACAAAAACAAGTGAAGGCAGAGGCTCCGTCCAGGGATCATTCATGGCAGGCAATGAAGGGAGGTGTCCATTAAAGGTGGGAAGAATGAGGATGCCGTCACAAAAGCAATGTGAAGCAGGACCGGAGCTTGGGTGCAAATGACTGTAAAAGAAACCATCAGCAGTACTGTTCTGCTCTCCTCATAGGGCTGCCTCCTCTCTTGTATCATATGAGCACTCCCCCATCCTTAGAACCAAAAAGGGGGTGGGGGTGGGTTCTGTTCCAAAAGCAGGCATAATCTTTTATTTCCCCCTCCGGGAGCAGTCAAGGGGAGGGTGTTTTTTTTTTTTTTTTTTTTACAGAATTTGATTCAGCACCAGGAGATGTGAGTTCAGATTCAGTTTTGGCCGTGAACTTGCTGGCTGCCGCTTTCAGCTTCCCAACTGCATCACAGGTAGATGGGGCTTCTCAAGGGTTGGTGGGAGAATACTGTTTGGATTGTAATGCAGCTGGAACCACAGGACGTCTTAGTTGGTGGATGGTGCCAGCAGGCAAATGCTAGTTGCACCACTCATCATACGTGGGCTAATCTATGTAAGGGCAATGGAATTCTCTATGGGTATCCCCCCCCGCCCCCGCGAGAAAAGGGGCAGTGGTTTTTGCAGAAGAGCAGTTAGGAAGACACATCAAAATGTAGCTCTGCTTTTCCCAGGATTGTGATACGATGACTCCTATCATCCGCAGCTCGGTCCAGAACTTAATCTGCAGCTGCCAGGCACTCAAGGAGGGGGAAGTGAACTAAATTATGTGGCTGCTTTGCTTCTTTGCACAGCAAAGTCTTAGAAATACCTGTATCTACCTATACATAAAAGGTGTGTGCACACATATATGTAAAATGCATGCATGTGTGCCCTGGAGCTGAATAACGCAATCTAACCCCTCCCCCCAGAGTAATCTGTTGCCTGCAGGCAGCCCTGCAAAGAGCCAGTTGCGTGCTTCAGGTGATTAGATTTGGGAAGCATCTTAATCAGAATCACATGCTTGGAAAAATCTGGGAGTTACGATTGTCAAAACAAAGGATGCTTAGGACAGAAAGGGTGGGAACAGTTAGACACAAAAAACACAGATAATATAAGAGTCAGGCAGTAAGTGTAAAAAAACTTAACGACTGAAAAAAGAAAAGAAACAGAGAAGTCTAAGTTAAACTAATGAAATTAAAACAAAAGAGGAATAATATGGTCATCTTTTCAGTGTAACCATTTGCTGTGAACAGTGTTAAGAAATGGTCCCCTAAGCCCTTTGTTGACGGCAGGAAAAAGGATCACCCCTCCCAAGGTCTGCGGGTCCTCCTCGTTTGATCTTACTGGTTGTCAATCTGCTCCTGCCGCAAGGCTATGCTGCCCTGCTCATCCAGGAGGTTCTCCCGGGACGCAGACTGGGCCGGGTCTAACTTCTTCACATAGGCAGCTGGTACAAAACCCTGCCGGTCATTCACTTCCACTTTCCACCAGTCCTGGAAGAAAAGAGGCAGCCTATTAATGGCCTGAAGTCACTGCAAGCAAAGATTGTTAATGCAGGGAAAGAAGGGGAGATGAATCAGAGGCTGGAGATGAAACAATCTTCAGTTCCAAGCAAGAGGAGAGACTCCACTCACACTCAGGCTAGGGGACTGTGTAAACAAAAGAAGGGTTTGATATTTCTGACGTGTGGCACCCCACAGAGAGAGCCGTCGCTCATGAATGATTCAAGGTATTGGTAAGCTACTAAAACATACTGGGTTCATACGGCCAGGTCTTTGGATAACAACGCAGGCCTAACAAACTGAGGGCAGTTTCCGAACTGCGGACCAGGCTTCCACTACGTTCCTTATCACTAGACAGCTTTTTCTCTTCTCCCCTCAACACATTTCTGTTTAGCATCCAGCCTCAGGAAGGGTTCTGTGAAACTCCAAAGGGGGCTCACTGCTGTACAACTTTTGTTAGTTCCAGTAAAGGTATTTATTATACAACTTTTGCTCTTTGGATTTTCTCTGAATCCTGACAGTGTAAAATAAGACACACACACCCCGCCTACCCTGACGTTACAGTCTGCTTTTGCAAGAAAGAAAGAAAGGCTTACTTTGTTGGTGCTGTTCAGCAGAGTCAGAATGTCTCCCTTCTTCATTGTTACCTCCCGGGGACTTTTCTCTTGGTAATCGTACAGGGCCAGGACCAGTTCTTTGCCAGTCTCATCATCTGTGGGAGCCACTTGTTGCTGAAAAAAAGACCACGGGTGGCTCTATTACCCAGGGGAGTCCACTCCACTGAAGCAAACATTAAAACACACTCCCTGAGCCATAATCATAGTCAATCATAGGCAACAGGAAGCTACCATCAGTCAGAGATTTAATTGTAGCTTCTGCTCAACAGTGTGCTTCAAAAGTTCTGTACTTTCCGAATTTGGAAAAAGAGATCCAGAGATTATATCGATCCTGGACATAAATGAGATAAATCTGGTCCTTGCTGACAACAGTGGATTTGAGAAAGCAGAGTTTAAGTCCCAGGTCTGCTGAGGACAAACCGGAATACCCTTGGGTAAATCAGATTCACAGTCATCTCCCTGGGAAAATAAATCTGCTGCAAAAATGGCCAATGAATGTTAAAGCATTTACACTTTTTTAAGGGTCACTGATTAAAAAATCACTGTTATGAATCCAATGTCCTAAATGTCTTCTAGATTGCCAGCAACACCCTCCGTAGTGGGGCAATCTGCCTGCGTGGGGACAAGAAAGTAGCGGCAGGTGCTTCCTAGTGCCTTCTTACCCGGCATGCTTGGGCCTGCTCCCTCAGGGCTTGAATGCTACTGCCGTAGGCGGAGAGATCAGACATCAGAGCTTCGTGCTTCTTGAGAAGAGCCTGGAAGCAGAAAAACAAAGCACATCAGAACAGGCACACTGTAAACATTTTTTAAAATCTGTTAAAACCAAACACACAGTGAGAAATTAGTCATCAGAACTATTCAACGGATAACTCTGGACTTTTGACAGATTTAATTTTTGTGTCATAGGGTTTACACTGGAATTTGGTGACTAAGCTTTTTAAAAAGGAAGAGTTTATCCCCCAAAAAAGGTGACTTGTTGGGAGGAGGTGGGGCCGGCGTGGTGAGAATGGGCGACACTGGGAAGCTCTCCCGTGTGCCGGCCGGATCGATGTTTTTTTCCACTGAGCTCCCCAAAGATTCTTTATGAACTGCACAAACTGATGCTGTGTGATCCCTTTACAACACACACCTATCCCGTTTTTGGAGTAGGCAGTTATCTTATAACACCAGCCAATCAGCCCAGGACTATCTGCTCCAATGGGCAGCGCATGAGGTTGGAGGTCTCCCTGAACCTGCTTCTCTTTTAATTGGGAGATGCCTGGGATTGAACTCGTGTCAATGATCCGGCGACCCCCGAGATCTACACCACTGATACACGAAAACCACGAGATCTACACCACTGAGCCGTGGCTCCTTTTCTGCTTTTATTTTACAGCACCGATAGTTTGCCTTTCTCAAAAAGTCCCCAGGCAGATTTCCACACACACTACCGTTGAGACCGTGCGATATTTGCTGTATACTCTGACTCTGAGAGCATCAGAACACTCCCGATGCAGGCCGTGACGTACCTCCGCAGAGTCCTCATCCTTCCCATAATCGGTGCTGCCCACGATGGGCTCCTTCTCCCGCATCCAGGACTCGGCCTCGTTGGCGTCAGCAAAGTACTGCTGGGCTTGCAAAGAGTCTTCCAGGTCTTGCCTGCGCTGGGACGCCTTGCCTTTCAAGGACTCCCATTTCTGGTTCAGGTCGTTCAGTTTGATTTTCACATCCTCGGCAGCGAAGTGTCCTGAGACACAAGAGCGTCCAAGTAGCACGCAAGCACGGAAAGACATCCAGGGCCACTCGTGCTCTTTGTACCTCCCCTCCCTCGGTCCTTCCCTGGGAGAGACTGGGAGCAGAGGCCTCAGTCCTACGGGTGCCCTTCCCAGTCTTATGGGAGACCCTGAACGGATGTGAACAAATGAAGAACCCCCCTGCATCATCAATTCAACTCTCCCCACTGTGAGAGGACTGGGGAATAGGATGCATGCACCCAAGGACATAAGAAGAGCCCTGCTGGATCAGACCTGAGGTCCATCTAGTCCAGCATCCTTTCTCACCCAGTGGCCAACAACAGAGCATAGAGGACAAACCCTTCCTCTGAAGTTGACTGCCTCTAAATGTGGAGGTTCCCTTTAGTCACCATGGCTAGTAGCCACTGATAGACCTAGCTAATCCCCCTTTAAAGCTGTCTGTGCCTGTGGCCATCACTACATCCTCTGCCAGTGAATTCCACATTTTAAGCACTCGCTGTGTAAAAAAGTATTTCCTTCTGTCCGTCCTGAACCTACTGCCCATCAGCTTCACTGGATTCCCATGAGTTCTAGTATTTTGAGAGAGAGGAAAGTTTTCTTCGTCAACTCCATGGTAGAAGGCTGAGTTTAGGAAACAACCAGGCACCCCTTTGCAGTGCTCAGATCCAGCTGCAGCTGACAGCCCCCTGCCTCTGACCACCACTGCTAAGGAGGCGGGGAGCAGCTAAACATCTGCCATCACCTCTGGCTTTAGGGTTTAGAGGCCACCCTGTTTATCTATTCTTAGTATAAAACTTAGAATCATAGAGTCACAGAGTTGGAAGGGACCTCCGGGGTCATTTACTCCAACCCCCTGCACAATGCAGGAAATTCACAAATACCTCCCCCCCCCCAACACCCCCAGTGGCCCCTGTTCCACGCCCAGATGATGACAAAAAAAACTCCAGGATCCCTGGCCAAACTGGCCTGGAGAAAAATTGCTTCCTGACACCAAAGTGGCAATCAGCATTTCCCTGGGCATGTAAGAAAGGGCCACAAGAACTAAGCACTGATGCAACCCTTCCTGCAGAAAATACCCAGCCTTTACTCCAGTTAGTCAGCACCTGGCTGGCTTGCTTGGTGAGTGTCCGGGATTGCTAAGGTAACACTGAAAGTAAGTCCACAACACTAACGAGCCCACAACATTTTTAACTGGATGACCTTCTGTAAAAAGTTACCATCTGACCACCCGGTGTGTGTGTGGAGGGTCCTGTTCCCCACAGGCAATAAGGGAAGTGAGTTATTTATAGGCATATACTGAGGAGATGGACAAGATACAAATCCCTTATACTTTACAATAGAACAGAAAAAAATTCAGATGCACACACCTTCTTCCACCATGATATTTCCTTTCTGGGTGACTGCTTTAATGCGTGGTTCATGGCCAGCAATCTCGGCTTGCAAGGCCTGGTGCTTCTTCAGCAGGTTCTGGACCCCAATCAAGTCTTTGCCTGAAAGTGAGCACAGCTGACATCACGATCTGCCAGTCTGAACCACAAAATGGTTAAGCCGCTGAATAAAAGCTGCCGCGCTGTGAAATGCATGAGTGATGGATGCGAACACAGCGGAAAGAATGCTTATGTTCTTGAAAGCAACAGTGGGTGGGCAGTTTTCTGTCTCTGTTCTGAGATTCTGTCAACTGGGCAAAAAAGGTTTTTTAAAAACCTAGCAAGCCTACTGAAAACTCTGACTTGCTGGCCGTCCGAATAATTCTGGGCCACTGCAAATGTATGCTTCTTCTTGAGCCCTATTCAGAGATTACAGCACAGGGCCAGTAGTAGACACTAAGCTGTGTGGTTTAATAGGAGACAAAAGTGGCAGAAGCTCTTTGGGAAGAAAAAGGCGACGTCGCCTAAATGAGCTTTGCATGACAGACCTTCTGAAGAGTGAGGAGCAAGAAACCCTCAGTCATTCAAGTGGCATCAAAGGCTTTTAAAAAAGGTAGGGGGCCATTTACAAAAAGGAGCTCTTGACTTCATGCGATACGCAATGTACCATGGCCAAACAATACTTTGGCTGTTATGAACAGGGTTGGGGCTTGTACACTGCCCACCGGCATTCCAAGTTCTCTCCCTGATCGTTGGTAGAAGTGGGTTTTCGGTATATGCAACAGGAGGAGGGAACAGATGGAGTAGAGTTGCCAGTTCCCTCCCTGGCCACCGGCAGGAGATGGTGGGGGGTAGGGTTGCCAGATGCAAGATGGGAAGCTCCTGGAGATTTGGGGGTGGAGCCTGGGGAGGACACGGATCTCAGTGGGGGGCAATGCCCATAGAGTCCAACCTCTAAAGCATCCATTTTCTCCAGGGGAACTGATCTCTGTAGTTCGGAGATGAGCTGTAATTTCGGGAGAATCCCAGGTCCCACTCAATGACTGCCAGACCACCATCTTGCTATTATATATGAACCATCCCAATATTTGGCCAAATAATAGGCAGCAAACTGTGGAGCCAAGTGAGTGGTGTTCCAACCTTACAAGGCATCAGTCTTCCTACTTATGTAGTCATGAGGATGATGAGAGTCAAACGGAACGTAAGCATGACCTGAGCCAAAAGCATTTCCAGAAATGCTATGAAATCCTTGTCTGAGCCCGATGAAGTCTGTATGCAATTTCAGTTTGATACAGTGCGTGTCTGAAACAGTGGAGGCTGCTGTCAGTCACAAATAAATGCTGACAACGCACACAAAAACACAGAGGCAGACCAACAAATGTGGATGAGCATCGAATGGTCATTGTCAGTGATGGCCTGTGTAACTCCATTTCACTGTTTGCCAGATGCATGGGAGACTGTCAATATTCCACAGCCACATTAATGGGCGGTCGTATTTCCTGTAAGAAATTCTCAGGATGGGATACAGTAAAACTCGCAGTCAAATTTTGGCATCTAAGCCTCTTCAGGACAGGATCAGTTTTTAACCTTATTTACCGACTGACTGACCTGACCTGGATAGCCCAGGCTAGCCTGATCTTGTCAGATCTCAGAAGCTCAGCAGGGTTAGCCCTGGGCAGTATTTGGATGAGAAACCTCCAAGGAAAGTAGGCTTGTGACAGAGAGGTGGGCAATGGCAAACCACCTCTGAATGTCTCTTGCCTTGAAAACCCTACGGGGTCGCCATAAATGGGCTGTGGACGGACAGCAACCCCCCCCCTCCAAATCTAACTGGAAAACCTGACCTAGTGCAAGAAGCTCTTGGTTTGTGCCCTGGGTACCCAAAACAATCACTGGTCACCTTAGCTTCTGCCCATCCTTCCCTGTTCTACGGACTGCCTATTTGAATATGGAGATCAATGAGGGAACCAGCCCCACACACCCCCGGTCGGAGCGTGCCACAAAAAGAATTCGACCACACGGTGACTTTGTATTCACACCTGGACATATTCCTAGATAACGACAAGCAACTCTCACTAACAATACCCAGGATAAATATGTCAATTGGACCTAAAAAGCTGTGGGAATCCACAACAGAATTGCCGCCACCATACTCCATGGTACAATATAGTACCTCGATTGGTTGAAGCTGCAATCGGTTCCTTCTCTCTGATCCAGGTTTCTTCATCTTCAACGTCACGGAAAAGCTGCTGCAGGCGAAGGGAATCTGCGAGCTTCTGCTTGCGCGCCACCATGGGCTCCTTCAGGGCCTCGTAGCGGGCAACCAAGGCCTCCTGCTTCTTTTTGATATTGTCGGCATCAAAGTGGCCAGCTTCTTGGAACTGCCGAGCTTGGATGGTGATGCCATCAATGCGATCCTGGAATAAATAATTTGGTTGGAGGTATGAATCTAGATCTCCGAGGTCCTGGTCCAATACTCTGAAGGCTGCAACAAAATGACTCTCAAACAGTACATGGGAAAATGACTCTCAAACAGGACATGAGAAACTTATCAAGTATGCCATGAGATGCAGCAACTTATTATTTATTTATTGTTTATATTTATATCCCGCCTTTCCAGATATCTGGCTCAAGGCGGCTAACAACATTAAAATGGCATAAACAACCAAGTTAAAACAATTAATAAATACCATCCCAGTTAAAACAACACCAGTTGCAATTAACCCAACAGAAATGGTGGTAATCCGAATCCCATCCAACGATAGGGGTAGCGTCTAGCGGAATCTCAGGCCCGAGGGTGTTCTAAAATTTCAGACCAGACGATGTTCCAGGCACATTCATCAGTGGCAGCCCCTAATCGAAGGCCTGGTGGAAGAGCTCCGTTTTACAGGCCCTGCGGAACTGTAAAAGGTCCTGCAGGGCCCTGATGTTCTCCGGGAGCTCATTCCACCAGGTTGGGGCCGCCACTGAGAAAGCCCAGGTTCTGTTAGACATTCAGCATGGCTTCTTTCTTTCAACTTACTTTTAAGACACAAGAGCTAATCAAACGCCACAAAGAGTCGTCTCAGAGAGCATCTAAGATCCAGCAGGCGGCATGTAGCCCATCCCTGATCAATACCGGGAGAGAAATAAAGGCAGGCCAGTGTTGTACCTGGTGGGCAGCAACGTCAGCCTCCAGCAGGGCATGTTTCTTCTGAAGGTTCTGAACGTTCGTCAGGTCTTTGCCATAATCATCTGAAGCCAGGTGCCCTTCCACCTCGTACAGCCATAGTTCGATGTCTTCCACATTGCGGTTGAACTGCTGCTGCTGGTTGGCTTCACGCAGCTTGATCCCTGGTTGGCAAGGAAAGAAGAGACAGGGATTGGTATGGTTTACTCTGAAGATATGAAGCTGCCTTGTAACAAGTCAGCCACACTTGGTTTCTTGACACTGCCCACTCAGCTGGCAGCAGCTCTCTAAGGTCTCAGACAGAGGTATTTCCTATCACCAACTTCCTGATCTTTCTGACTGGAGATGCTGGAGCCTGAAACCGCATCCTTCTGCATGCAAAGCAGACGCTCTATCTACGAACAGTGGTTCCACCCATTTGGGCAGAGTGATTCCAATGCCACTAACCTTTCTATGAAAGAAAGTGCCCTCTTGACCTGGCCCTGCGCTCTTTTCAACCACCTCCAGCATCGTACCTTTCAGCTCAGTCGCTTCCAGCAGCTTCTTCCACAAACTGATGACTTCATTCATCCGAGCTGCTACTTCGTCAGATGCATAATGCTTGACGTCAATCAACTGCTGCCCAGCCTTCTCCAGGGCATCAATGCGGCTCTGATTGGCTGAGAGCTCGGCCTCAAAAGCTTGATGTTTCTGGACTTTGCCCTGCAGATTGGATGGGTCCTAGAAACAGGAGAAGATTGACCAGACACTGCAGTCTTGAGTTAGCAGAATGTTGTGCTCTATGAGTTTCCTCTCAGGAAAGGGTAGACAGAGAGGCAAACTTCCACATCGTAGAAAACACAGCTGTGTATTGACAGCATCTGTCACATTCAAGCCACCTTTGAATTGACAAGATATTGGTATTACCTTGTAAGCCTCATCGGTTGCAGTTTTCATCTTTTCATTGACCCAGCTTTTCAGCTCATCGGAGTCCCTGAAGAACTGCTGCAGATGGAATGAATCGGCAAGCTGCGTGCGGCGGTACATGGCCCGTTCATGCAAAGCATTGCGTCGGCTCAGTAGCTGGAAGACACAGTGGAGATAAACTGGTTAAGAACTGCTTTCACTAGAATTTCCTTTTGTCACAGCAGAGCTTTCTCAGAATCACAGCAATCAGACAGTTATATTCTTTTAATATGAAGATACACAAGCGGGAGTGAGATACTTTAAACTTAAACTCACAGCATCTCTTCGTGTTGCAACATCTTCCTTAGCGTAGTGGTTGTTCTGTATCAGCTTTGTAGCAAATTCATCCAGGGCCTGAAACAAATATTTATTTTACTTAGTATGTTAACAAGTGCTGACTGAACCAATAAAATAATCCTTTGCAGAAGTCTCAGGCCTAATTAAATAATTTCTGTATTCACTCCTGCGTTAACATCATTTAGTCTACCCTCCTTAGCATCCTGATTAAAGATGCTATTTACACTGAAACTTCCTACAGAAATGTATAGAAAGAAGAAGTATAAACAAACAATTTTGGCAGGGAACGGGTACAAGTACAGTAAAAGCTTTGTTAATCGACATCCCTCGGGAATTGGAGTTGCCGGTTAACCAAATATGCTGGTTAAGAAAGCTTTTACCTGGGGCCCATTTGTGTGGCCCGGCCAGCATGCTGGTTAACCAGGCCGCCCCTTTAACAAGGCATAAAAATTCTTACTAAAAAGCAGCAGTAAAAACCAGAACCAGAAAAAAACTCCAATATGCAAACAGAAGGGCTAATGTGGCATACAAATTAATGTAAATGTGCTCTCAGTGTGACCCCATCCTAAGGCTGCGATCATACAGTTATCCTGAAGCAAGTCCTGCTAATCTCAATACAACATTCCAGAGTGACCACATGAAATACTCCTAGAAGTTCCACCAAGCTGAATGTGATTTACTCCAAAGTAAGGAAAAGGAGTGTATACCCCAAAGACTTTTTTAAAAAAAAGCCAAGACAGCAAAGGAAACCAGGATGACATAAATCCATGTGCAAAAGCTCCCTATATTGATGTATCTAAAACAAGAGAACTCAGAAGCAAGTGAATACTGTTAATACATTCTGGCAGCAAAATAGTAAACTGCAAGTTTTCCTAAGGCAACAGCTCTACATGATAAATCGACTCAAACTACTACAAGGGATGAAAATCTGCAAAAGAAGTCCTCCTGGAAAACCAGGCATATCTGACAGTACTACTCCATATGAAGGCGATTTTTAAACAATTTCCTTGCAGAGGGTATGCATTACTCTGAAGAACAGCCCAATACATATTCAAAGCGCATAGGATGCTGGCTTGTCTTTGATGGAATTAAAATCAAGATTGCATTTTTCAAATGATGGTGTGTAAGGCCCCAAGAAAACTCTGTTACAGGCCACTAACCCAACTTGGAATTTAGTATGGCAGAAGTCCTTTATTGGAATAAGTGAAAAGGCCTATTATAGGAAGTTGAATTCCTGAAAATCTAGGGCATTCTAATTAGGGATCACCTGACCCAGTTAGGAAGGACTTAGTGAAAAACGGTGCGTTACTGAAGTGTGGAAAACACTGGCGCCTCACAGAAGTTAATCACAATTAATACAAACTGGTTAACTAACAAACTACAATCTCTAGCTTGAAACAAGAGTTTGATGCAAACCAACACACACCAAGTTGTTGGACTTTATCCATTCAGATGTCTCAGCAAACTGGGGTCTAATCAAACAATGGTTTATATGATGCCTAATTGGAGTCCTAGTTTAAATGGAGGAGAGTTAGTTAGCTTACAGACAGGTCCTACGTATATTTACTCAGAAGTAAGTCCCACAGAATTCAGTGGGGTTTGGTTCAAGTGAGCAGGGACAGAATTGCAGCCTTAGATGCACATCTTTCAAGATGCACAAATCAACATCCTTTCTTGCCTTCCCTCCATTTGATTTAAACAGAACTCTAACAAAAATAGAGACAGGAAGAAAAAAAATGTAGCATTGTATACAGTTATATGATTCATTACAATGGGTCTCTTAAACGCTGAAAAATAAAATGGCAGAAGGGAAAAAAAGAGCTTCCTGCTTCTTTTTAGTAGCTAGTTGATGATATTTGCTGCTGAGCTTGTGAAACTGCTTCTGTCTCTTCCAAGTGAAACAAAATTTGATGCAAATAACCCAGTACAAAAACGCCTTACTGTGATCTTCTCTTCTTGGGCACTGAGGGACTTTTCAAAGTCCTCATGCTTCTTTAGCAAGGCTTCCACACTGTCCAAAGAATCACCCAGGTCTTCATTTAGCAAGAAGGCCTGAAAGAAAGAAAAGAAAAATGAAACAGGTAGCAATTTGTGCACGTCCTACATTCAGCCATTCTAATGTTAACAAGGCCTCAGCATCTGGAAGAATGGTATCCTTTGATGTACATGGCCTTAGGACGACTTCCATCAATCTTGAAACCTTGGACTAAAACTGAAAATGGCCAGCCCTTCAAACTAGCTTGTTAGCAGATGTGTTTAAAAATGTATTTTTATCTGTATTGTCCTGATGCTTGAATGTATGCAATGTATCTGCATTTGTGTATGGGTTTGGAATGCTGTGTGATCTGCTTGCTTGAGTCTATCTGCACCTGGAAGCTGCTGTGCCAATGTGCTGCCTGCACCAGTATGTTACTGAAGGCACACACACACCTACCCATCCTGCCTTGGGAAGAAGAAGCATTCTCCATTATGCTCAGTCAAAGGACTCTTACAAACAACAGCTTTACCACCATGGATGAGTCTCCAGATAACACTAACCCTGTATCTGGTTTGCATCTGAAAGTGACTTTTTCCTGTTTACGACCCCTGGACCAAGCCAGAGCATCTCCACATCAAAGGTTTCCATGGCAATGCAACTGTGACCCCTTGACCAAATGGTTCGTATAGAAGCATAGGGTAGAATTTGAATATTGCCCCACTCCCTCTAGATAGGTACGTCACATCCCAATGGCCAATAGACATAGGGACTGGGACGGACTAAGAACAGGAGTTTGGCACTGATGCCAACCCCCAAACAAGGTGATAAAAGGTTAGGAGCATCCTTTGTTGGTCGCTAGCCATCCCCATTCCACCCAGGCAACTAAAGCTCTACTGAAGGTTATTCTCACGTGCTTCCTTGGATCGCGACCAAGTGAAGACCACACGTGTTTGGCTGGTCCACTCGTGTGCAATAGAATCCCTCTAGATAGATCTTTCGTTCCCGCATCCCCCATTGAGGAGATCAAACTCTCTTCTGGATCAGATAAGTATATCCGTTAACCTTCTGTATGCTACCACCCAGTTAGTCAACGTTTGTTATTTTCCATACTGATTGCTTTACATTTCTACTGTACCTAAAGGAGCTTGTGTGTTTGTGTGTATGAAACAGTTTTTGTATGCTTGCGGACTCCAATATTATTCAGTAAAGACAACATTTATTCTTTAAACATCCAGGTGTGTTGTCTCTTTGTGGGAAATAACGAGTGTCTGTTCTGCATTCTTATCTCTGTATACACTGGTGTCCAAGAACCCCTAAAGGATTAATCTTCCCTAAGAGGATTTATCCTAACAAGCTCTCAAGAGATATCACACTCAATTGAATATGAACTGGGAATTAGACATCAGTGGACTGAGCTAGCAAAATGGCAGCTGTGAAAAGGCGGCTTAAAAATAGAGAGAGCATCCAATTTCTTTTGACATACACCAGGGTGGTCAAACTGTTGCTCGGGAGCCGCATGCGGCTCTTTCACACATATTGTGCGGCTCCCGGTAGGGCGGCTAAGGAAGCTGAATACCATTAGCAAACATATATCATTGGACAAATAAATATCATTATCGATATCTGCTTTTACCGCTTTTGTTATTATTTTTGGCAGTCTCATTTAATGTTAATAAAAAGCAAATCTGCATATTTCCCAGTAAAAACGTGTAATATTTGTTCATGTCTTGCGGCTCTCAAACATCTGATGTTTATTCTATGTGGCTCTTACGTTAAGCAAGTTTGGCCACCCCTGACATACACCATGAACCAAGCCCCTGAACACCAGTGCTAAGAGGCCACATCAAGGAAAGGTGTATTTGCTGGCTGGCCAGGGCAACTGGCTGGCCAGTGGGTGAAACAGAATGATGGACCACATGGACCACAGGTTTCAGCTAGTTTCTTCAGTTCCTGTGTAATTTAAAGCATCACCCCTCCCCTCCAATGATCCCTCTAAGCTGTGGAGTCTTGTGAGCAAACATTCTACTTTGTGAGCTACTGGCACTAAAGTTGTGAGCAAGCAATCTGGCTACTGCATAAATTAGTTTGCTCTGGAGCCATCCGTCCTGAGCTAAGACAAAAATGTGTGAGCTGGAGGCTAAAAACTCTGAGCTAGCTCACACTAACTCAGCTTAGAGGGAACACTGCTCCCCTCCGGCTAAGCACGCCCGCTTGTTAAATTATGCTCAGCGTAGTTCAGCACGAACATACTTCCTGTTTGCTCATCCAATTGTCCACTTGCTCGGTGTCCCTGTAGAAAAGCTGCAGGTCCATGCACTGCTCGTACTGCTGCCTGCGAAGCTCCCACAGTTCCAGAAGCGCAGTTCTTTCATCTGACAGGATGGTCAACTGAGGAAAGGAAAACACCAGTTACAGTGGCAACTCACTCAAGTCCTCAAGAACTCTATACATCAGCTCTAATGCCTGAGAGTAAACCCCCCGAAAAAAAGACCACACCCACCTATAGTCTCTCGAGTGCTAGCTTCCCCTACCTATTCCAAATGGTTACAAGAGGGACTGCAGTTTAGGAGCAAAATGGCAGCTTTGCATGCTTGGGTGTCAGGTTGAACTTCTGGCATCCACAGTTTAAAAAAGGTGCTCAGATGGCTGGACAGCTGCTACCAGACAAAGATGACAGGGTGGGGCCAGAAGGACCAGTGGTCTGACTCAAGCAGGAGACAGATTCACATGTAAAATATCTGATGGGTTCTAGCAAGGCCCTTTTCACTCTGAGAAGCGTTCTTGTAAATGCAACTGTTAGGAGATAAACGGCTCCTACTTTTTATGACCTAGCACAGAAAAACTGAAAATTGGATCAGCAGTACATTTGATACCTTTTCCTAGTTGCTTTCACTAGCGAAACACAAACTTCGGTTCTCACGTAGATTCTTTTGGGGGGCCATCAAATCACAGCTGATGTATTATGGCGGCCCCACAGGGTTTCCAAGGCAAGAGACATTCAGAGGTGGTTGGCCATCGCCTGCCTCTGCACAGCAACCCTGGTGTTTCTTGGTGGGTCTCCCATCCAACTAACTAACCAGGGCTGAGATCCTGAGATCTGATGAGATGAGGCTGGCCTGGGCCATCCAGATGAGAGCTATGCAGATTATACCAGCTTAAAAATGAGAAGAGATTATTAACAGAAATGGAATGTGTTTACAGTAAGCCTTTCTGACCCAATCGTATTAAATTCCATTGCTGTTTTCAACTTCTTCCTTTCTACTGGGTGTCCTCTTACCTTCTCTCTGACTTCATCAGTGGCATAATGACCAGCAGCGAGCAGAGCCTGTCCAGATTCGTCAGCAGATTTAAAACTGTCTTCATGGGCATCAATTTCTCCCTGTGACAAAAGATATTTTCATTCTCCAAAATGGCCAGTTTAAAATAAACATAGAGAACAGACATAGAGATCCCTTAAAGCTCAGCCCTGGAAATTCAGGCACTAATTGGGTTCAGCTATAGGGACATTCGGCTGTTGCTGCACAAGATCAATGCATCACAGAACGTTAGAAACAAAATACCAGGAAGAAACTGAAGTATCACAAACTTAATTCCTGTCTTGTAAAAAGGAGAAGGAAAAGCACAGTGACCGTGTCCCTTCTATTACAACTATTATGCTCATCATACCATTCTGGCTCAGGTGTTCAAGAGAACATCACACTTTAATGTGCCTATATTTGTTTTTGTTTTTTTATTTTAAAAAAATTATTTTCCAAAAACTACAAGAAAATAGGAAGGGGAAAACTATAAACTATGGCAGAAAGTAAAGATAACTACTAAAACCCCAAGAGGTGAAGGTCATATAATGCTTACATTAACATAGCTTAGATTAAAAAGAAAGAGATAATTGGTTACATTGGAGGTGATCATTAACACCGCTTAAATGTTTCAAGTCCAGATATTCTGACTTATTAAAGAACATTACAGATACACGGTCATATACTAATAAAGGAAAAAACAAGCTTCAGAGAAAGTTAGCATCTCATTTTTTGCTTCTTCTTTCCCTCAAACGATATCCTTGCTTGGGGGCCGCCGCCCCATGTTCCAAGTTCGAGTCTTCACCAGTAAGTGTTTCATCATCACTTCCCTTATAACTCTCCTCGTCATCTTCCCCTGATGGTCCACACTGCTGCCGCAAGAACTCACTGGCTTTCATAACAGAGTCAATTCAATATGCCTATATTTGTTGAAGGGGTGGGCAAGGTGTACTTTAGTGCCCTTCATACAGAAGAAACATCCTTGTTCTAGATCGTCTGTGTCCTCCTCCTCGGTGGCCAAGGTCTCTTTCTCTATGCAATGCTATGCGTGCACTCACCCTCCTCCATTTTCACATTACTTCTGCTTGACTTCCTAATTTAAAACAATTGGTCATGGCGGGCACTGAACAGCTGAAAGGAAATCCCATCTTGCTTACTTCTGTGA
Organism: Gekko japonicus; assembly: GCF_001447785.1. Classification (NCBI taxonomy): domain Eukaryota; kingdom Metazoa; phylum Chordata; class Lepidosauria; order Squamata; family Gekkonidae; genus Gekko; species Gekko japonicus. The sequence continues at coordinate 270,753 of NW_015176004.1, forward strand.
CACCACTTGTGAAGGCTGGGATGTTAAATGGGATTAGAACAGAGGTAAACAAGATGACCAGTTTGACCAGCATGGTCTGCATCCCAACCTCCCACTGACAGATGGAAGCCAAGTGGTTTCTATGTCAGTGCACGTGAAGAGATTTACCACAGTGCACGTGAAGAGATTTACCACAGCTTGCTATCTGTTACAGTTATGATAGTGTTAAAGAGTTCTTCCCTCTAGCACTGCTCAGGGAAGAGGCTTAAAATTATTGACAAGAGTATCGCAACAGCATTTGCTGGGATCATTCAGTTATAACATTTCCGATGACATTTACTGGGCACAGAGAACAGTCATGAGCCAAGCTTTTTAATTTCTGAGGTAACTACCGGTCCTTTCTGCAACCTTAGGCATTCCACAATTTAAGTGTGGGGTCCTTCTAGAAACATCAACACTTTTGACCAGCTTTCCTCAGAGGCTAGTCCCTGAGACAGGTACAGTCTTGTTCTAAAGCGTTTGCTAAATTAGCCTGCTTTCCCTAAAAACCAGGCTCTGAGACAACACAGCCAGCAGAGAAAGGATCCCTCCATCCTTGAAGCACAAACCCTCTCTGACTAGAACTGGCAGTTTAATGGATTTCTCTCTCCACTCCTCCCTCCCATCTGGCTCCACCAGCCTTCCACAGGTCCTGATTGGCTCTCTGCTGCTTGGCACACGCAACAAACAGGCACAGAGAGGATTGGTGGTTCACAGAAAGGTGCAGGACCTTTGCTCATCCATCACACACACAAAAATCTTCCAGACCTGTAAAAGTTACAGCTGCACAGAAATCAGAAAATGCAGGGGATGCGACCCAACCCCTCCAGCTGTCAGAATCGGGCTCTGCTGATTGTCATGTTGACTAATGTTATCTTTTATTTCTGTCTTTGTAGCTCGCTTTTGTTTTTTGACCATTTGGTCTCAACCCTTGCCAGTCCTCTCTGCCATAAAGAGTCAGAGGAATGGGGGGCAGGGGGGGGGAAGAGTAGGTATGAATGCCATATTTCTGTATGTGTGTGTGCGGGTGTCAGGTTAGCTTTGCTGGTAACGACTTTCCCATGAGAATGAGCCCCAAGGGACTCTCATCCTTGAAGAAACATCTGTTGCTAGATAATAAGCTTTGTAGTGTGGGGTAAGAGGATGGGGGAGTGAATGCCCGCTGCATGACCATTGCATTATGGGACATTGATCTATTACCTATACAATGCCTAACCCTTGATCTATTCCTTAGTCTGAACAAGAGTTCTCTCTTGTGCACAACTAAATCTGTTTCTAATAAAGCTTTCATGAAAAGACTATTAAGCTGAGAGTGGTCTGGAATTACCATTCAGTGGTCAAGGGTCTGACACCAGCATTATGGAATTACCATTCAGCCGTTCAGAACACCAACAGTGGCAACCATTGGTCCTGGGCTATTACCTTGTGCTCCTGATGTCTGTCTAGCAGGGCTTCGGCTCCAGCCACGTCATTGGCAAGCTCGTCAGCATTAATCAGAGCCTTCATTTCAGTTACCCAGCTAGTGAGGTCTCGAAAGTCTGCAAGAAATCGTTGTAGCCTTCGGAAGGAAGGAGGGACGTTAAAAACGAAACAGGGATACCACAGTCAACCCTCCTTTAGAAAGAGGCACCCTCAGTAGAAATATGGTATAAGAAACTTTGGACTCATTACTTAATGGATGCAGTCTCCAACAAACTAAATTGCATGTCACAAAACCCAATAAAGTCTAATTTCATAGAGAAATGGTACCCAGTGCTAGATTATCTGTCACAAAAACAATTTATCTCATCTGATTGGTCTCAATATCACAAATGGATATAAGATTAATGCAATGTCCAGTTCCGCAAATTCTCATACTTACTTACTTATATCATCTCCACTAGCTCTAATATTTCCTTTTCTTTCTTCTCTTTCTTACCGCTCCAATAGTTCGGGATGCTTCCTAATGTTCCTATCAAGTTTACGCTAAGTCTGTTATCTTTCTACTGAAATCATATTCGGAAGTGTGTTGAGTAATGTATTGTAATTCTTTGAACATGTTATAACGTTGTACATACGCAGGAACTATTTACAGGATGTGAATGTAATTGGAAAATTAATTGTTCACTGTTTGAAGTGTTAGAATTGTTAAAAATTGAAAAAATAAATTAAAAAAAAAATGGTAAAAAACAAAAACAAAAACCCTCCTTTTAAATCTGTGCGTGAACTCCTGTTTCCCTCTGCCTCAGTTTCAAACCTCATTTGCTTCTCACTGGTGCTGTTTCAAGACAATTATCACCAATGCTTTTTCTTGTCATCTCCCACAGCAACCCTGGTGCTTTTTTTTTATTCCCAGCATCGGCTGGCTTTGTAGATTTGTTTGCATTACATACATTCCTATCATATTTATATGTACAATATAAGTCATTGATATGCAGAATGTATATACAAAGCAACTGAACAAACAACGATAAGAAGATACGCTTTGAAGGAGAAACATGAGGAGTTTGGAAACGAAACGGCATGAAAATAAAGAATCACAGGTTCTACTTACACAAGGAGAGTTAAACTGAAATGGAGATTCTCAAATTTGAAACCACAGTGATGAGAAAGTTGAATCTGCACTGTCTCTAGCGGGGAGCACCCAGTTCAAATCTCATAAGCCGGACAAGCAATAAGAAGCTGTAACAAGCTGTTATCTGTCAGCCAAGATGGAAATTCTAATACTAGCTAACCATGTAAGCAATGTTCTCTCTCCCCCCCCCCCCCCCCCGGAGCAGTTCACATCCTGAGCAGAATATGACTGCTGGAATCTTAAAATGGGCTGTGGGCAGTGCAAGACCCTGCGTGGCTCCAGATGGCTGCTGAGTGGGGCTTCCTGTGTTAATGAGTGGGCCGCTCATTACAGCTTACAGGGAACACTGCATGTAAGGTCATTGCAAGCGATCCTCGTTCTCCAAGGTAGGACAGAATGGAAAACATGAAGCCATTCATTATTCTCACTGCACTTCTCAAAACTCACTTTTGAAAAGCATTTCTTGGGCCACTGCAGAGTCGACTTTTACCGACTTTCATTTTGCCATTTGGCCCTAACCTTCCTTATTGAACCTGGCTCTTTCCTCCACCTTTGCCTTGTTTGTTGCCTAGCGTACTGCTGGGTGCTGAGTAAGGGTCCCTGCATCTTACTGTCTGCCCGACATGGAGATTAATCTCTGCACACCCATAACATATAAATGAAGGAATAAGAAGCACTTTGCAGGAAAACTGACGCAAGAAACAGTTCTCTGTTTAGCCAAGGTGAACAAGAAATTCACGCCACCATCTGCACAATGCTAGGCGTGCACTCCCCCCCCCAATACTGAGATTAATCTCCATATCAAATAGAGAATCATGGTAGATGTAAAATGTAACAAATATTTATGTATACACAAACGCATGCATAAATGTATAAACAGATACTGATAGCGTGCCTGGCAGCCGCCGGCTGAGAGGCATGGCACTGTCATGGAATGTTCATTTTCCTTCCTGTCTGTGGTGGTAGAAGCCTGGGCGTGGCCAGAAGCTCCTTCTTTAATATCTTTACTAGATGTGTAGCTGAGCTTCTGTCTCCTTCCCGTCTACGTGTATAAAAGCCTGGGTGTGGACAGGGACATGAATTCAAGGGCCGGAACCAAAGGCCTCATGGCCCTTGGCTTTTAACCCATGGCTTGCAGCCAATGGCCATTGTGTGAGGCATCCCAGAGGGTCAGAAAGTGCTGAGGATGTAGCCTTTGGGTTTTTGCTTTTGCACCTCATTTGTTTAAACTGTAGTTTGTTGATATTGCTGTCGGTTTAAATTATATTTAGGTGGTTTGGCTTTGAATGGTTAGAAAAACAGGGGAATAAGCTAGCTGATAACCACCAAGGGGAAAACTGGCAGAAATAGAATTTAACATGGCTTACTGTGAGTGAACAGCTCAGTCAGATCGAAACAATCAAATCCAGGCCCCAGGGACAGAAGTAGGGATGGGCACGAACCAAACCACAAAGCAAAACTCACCACAAATTTTGCCGCAAAGCAAAACTCACCACAAACTTCCACAAACTTTTAAAGCAGTTCGTAGATAGAGCAGGAAGCAGGGGTTTAAAGGGACAAACAGCAGGGAAGGAGGAAGGGAGATGGCCTCTGAAAGTTTTTGTGGGTCCCCTGCTTGTTTCCTCCTAATACGAACCACAGTCTGTGAGGATTGGATAATCTTATGTAACCCTATTGGTTTATGTGCCTAAAAAAAGCCATACCACAACAGGAAACCATTAGAAACTTGTTAGGATTACAGATGACAAGGCAGATTTATTTCACTCATCCAGCAGGAGTTAATTAAAATATTTACTTCTGAAGTACAAGCCAAGAAATATGAACCCACGTGAAACTTGTAAAGATGCCTCTTCTCTTCTTTCCCATTGAAGGAGATATAAATCCGGGTGTGGAAATCATGTATTTTTAAAAACCACATACAGTCTTTCCATACGTACAGCATTCTTACCTATAGGAATCATCTAGGCGAGCATGCCTCTCTGCTGCCCGAGTGCGAATCTGTTCCCAGTTTGCAATCAGTTCTTCCCGTTTGACATGGATCTGAGAGGCGTTTTGAGGGTGGGACTGCTGCAATCTTTCTGCCTCCGTACACAAGGCCTTCACCTGGAGGCAGAGAGGGCCCACAAGTAACAGCCAGGCCAGCAATGCCATTTAATCCCCCCCCAAATAAAAGCATCTGCTCCATCTACCTTGTCTTCCAGAGCAGCAAGATCCCTCTCCAAGCCCTCGTGTTTGCGCAGCAAAGCCTGCACGCTTGCTAGGTCTCTGCCGAAGTCATCAGAAGCCATCAGCTGCTCTTTCTCTTTAATCCAGCTGATAGTCTCATCCACATCCCTGCAAGAAACAAATCCCAATTTAATTTACAGGACCTATCAGGGAACGAGGGCAAAGATCTCCATGGAACTATATTCTTCCAGATGGGGCTGTTCTCATCATGTGCACATAAACGAAAACTAAATTCTCTGCACAAAATTAAACACTGTGCTCCCAAATACAACATGAGAGGCAGACCCAAGATCCTCTGGCAAGTCTCTGAACAAATTTCGCTTGGCAGTTGCCTTCAGATGCTTGACATGAGTTCCAAAATTGTTTGCTTCTTTTCTCAGCATGTAACACATATTTTGTCTGAGCACTTCTTTACTGCATCCGTGGTTCATGGATTTGGACCTTCAGACTTGGCAAGTATTGTGTTAAGAATAAAATTCAATTTAGAAAAAAGTATTGTATTAAGATCTTAGTTCCTCAAGATGCTATTACATTCTTAGGAACAAGTCACACAGGTGAAAAGAAAGCCATCAAAGGAACTTCACAGGAATTTCTGGCTACAGTGGTTGTAGAAAAGATTATTGTGTCACTATTAACCTATAAAAAATGACTGTTATGTCCTCTAAGGAGAATGTTAAACTAGAAAACAATTCCATCTGCTGCTTCTGAAGAGTGACAAGGTATTTATTTGGCGAGATAGTACCTTTTGTGATTATGTTACCAAACTACAGAAACACTGTTTTGATGTTATTTCATTATAAACTGGGAGGGAAATTGTACCTGGCTATCTAAGGTGGATATCATCATTCACAAGGGGTTAGAGCTGCATTTAGAAGGGAAAAGCCACACTTGTCAATATTCTCTCTTTTTACAACTGACAAAAGCTGGGGAACCCGATCTTGCACAGCAATCCCATATGCAAGGCACAACTATATTATGTTGCAACTCCCTGAATCTACCAAGAACCATCAAAAAGCATTCCACAGCAAACAGCGAGGAGGGCTGATGGTACAAAAGTTGGCAAACGGTGCAAGCAGATTCCACCGAAACAGGAGACAAAAGAAATTCTTTGGTTGCTCAGTTACAGAGTTGGCACAAATAAGGGTTGCCATTAGAAGAGAAAAGTCTCTTTATGCTTAACCAATAAAAATTAAGCTCTAGCTCCCCCTCTCTGACACAGGCCCTAGACAGTTATGGAGGGACCATGGCTCAGTGGCAGAGCATCGGCTTTGTGTGTAGAAGGTCCTAGGTTCAATTCCCGGTATCTCCAATTAAAAGCATCAGGTGATAAGTCCTGTGACGTGGTCCCCACTTAAAAAACACTGACCTTGATAGGCCAATGGTCTCATTCAGTACGAAGCAGCCTCATGTGTGTGTATTCCCAGCACAAAGTGTTCATTCTCATGGGGAAGCAGGACCATAACAGAGGTAGGCAAGCATCCATATAACTTTGGGGCGGGAGGGCACAGCCCTGTGACAAGAGCACACGCTTTGCATGCAGACGGCCCCTGGTTCAATCCCTGGCACCTTGGGTTGACAGATCCCAAGTAACAAGCCTGAGACCCTGGGGACCCACTGACAGCCAGGACAGACAGTACTGGCCTAGGTGGACCACGGGGTCTGACTAGATATAAGGAAGATTCACACGTTCAATTTTAAAAGGCAGTAATTTTTTTTAAAAAAATAATGTAATTATTAATTCAGATAAAAAGTAATCGACAGAGCATGGTCAAACTCATACCTGTTAAAACGCTGCACTTCTGCAGCTCCAAACAGTTTTCCCTGTCTCTGAAGAGCCAGTCCTTTAAGACGCTGCCAGCTGGCATTGATTTCATCTTGCTTAGACTTGATTAACTCCTCTTCAGGGTGCTGTTCCTAGAAGGTGAAGGGGGGGGGGAGAACCTGTGGGTGAATTTGCATGTATCAAGCGGCTTCTGTTTTCCCAGGGCACTCTCTTTCAGTAACTCCCATTATCTTCATAAACTCATTTGTTCCTTGTCCCCCTGGCAGGTAACAAGGGTTATATATAGCTTAAAGCTCCCCCTAGTGCACAGTTAAACCAGAAAAGAACTGGAAAGTAGGGATGGGCACAGACCCAAAAAATCCAGTTCAGGGCACACACACACCCCCAGCCAAACCTTGAACCAAACCAAACCAAACGGCCCCGGAATTGATCAATTCCCCGGCAAAATCGATCCCCCCTTTCTCCTGACTGAGGCGAGTTGCAGCCGGGAGAAGGGGGGGGGGGAATCACCCGGGAAGGATTAAAATGGCTGGGGGTCATTTAACCCAATCATTTCACTTCTCCCCACTTAAGAACATAAGAACATAAGAGATGCCAATGTTGGATCAGGCCAAAGGCCCATTCAGTCCAACACTCTATGACCAGAAATACCAGTGCTTCCAAGTGGGAGGAAGAGAAACCAATGGGTTTAATGGCTGGTAGACATTTAAACCTAACAGCTGACGGGCAGATCCACCCTACTGTTAGGTTTAAATGGTTGGCAAGAGGGGAGTCATCTGCAACATTCTGAATCTACTGGTTGTGTGAAGGAGTAGATTCAGAATGTTGAAGATTACTCCCCTCAAGAAAAATGTATAACCTTGGAAAGGTACAATCTTCAATTCTGTTACCTTGTTTGTTTAGAACGACTAATCTTCAGTATCACAGCACAAAATTAAGGGACAATGTGCCGAACCAGTGATCTCCGTGCTAAGATACAGCATCTCTCTGCTGTTTAGAATCTAGCCAAGGTGGTGGTGGTGGTGGGGGGGTTGTGTGTATGTGCGTGGTTTTCTCAAATCAACTGTCCAAATCCCAGCTAAAGCCAGGCCTGAAAATCTATTCTCCTTCTCCCCACCCTCATTCCTACTCTGGAAGAAGAATCTTGAGGCTGATGATTGTTGGCCAAAGTCCATACGGTTGTCTATAAACACGGAGAGAACACTCAGACAGTGGCCAATCTCCTGTAGCTATATGTGGGACTCTTTTCTTACTTTGGGGATCAATGTTCCCCCTAAGCTGCGGGGGCCTCGTGAGCCAAAATTATACTTCATGAGCCAAAAGCCCTACTCCATTTGAAATTGTGAGCGAGCCTACATTTTTTGGGGGGAAGAAAGACTGGGAGGTGTGGAAAGAAAGCAAATAGATGGAGAGAGGAGAGAGGAGAGGGGAGAGGAAGGAAGGAAGGAGATGGGGAGACAAGAGTGAAAGACAGAAAGAAAGGAAAGTCAGGCTGCAAAGAAAGCAGCCTGGAGTGTGGGGGGGGGGGGAAGGACCCCCCGGCCCTTCCTTT
>NW_015176004.1:278944-283064 GCF_001447785.1 Gekko japonicus
GGGGGGGGGGGGGGGGGAAACGCACCCCCGGCCTCTCCTTGCTTCTCACACAACTCAACGTTGGCTCCTTTGCGCGCGCACACACCCTGATGGAGGGAGGAGGACATGCAGCCTGGGCACTCCCAGATTTCCATCTCTGCCAGAGCAAGTCCCATTGATCTGGCTGCCCTTGCCTGTCTCCCCCCCCTCCCCCCCACATTTAAACCTTATGCACCCAGTGCATGCCTACCTGGAGTGCAGGAGGAGGCCAGGCAGCGAGGTGAACTGGAGGGGAAGAGCCAGGACCTCAGGGTGAGCAGTACCTCGAACCAAACCAAGCCCTCATCAACCAGCCCCCAGCCAGCAACGACAAGCCCGGGCTGGCCCCAGCAATGCACACAGCAATACGCCCTGAGACGGGGAAGAGGCTGGAAGGGCAGGCTGAGCCGCAGGTGAGCCACTCCAGCTCCCCTTCCCCCGCCCAGCAAGAGTGAGGTTCCAGAGAGTCCGGGCCACCCACAGCTCGGCCTGCCCGTCTAGCCTCTTCCACGTGGGAGAAAGCGGCTGCCGGGAAACGAAACAGTCCAAGCGATCCCACGCTGCCAGGTGAGCTGGCCGGGCAGCGCAGCATGCTTCCCCCCCGGTGGCCCCTCCCCTTCCCGGGGCCCAGTTCAGGCCCTATCGTAGGCCCACCGGGGAGGGGGAGGGAGGGCCAGGTTTTCCTGCTGTTGCTGCTGCCTGGCCGTGGGTGAGTCACGACCCCCAATTCCCAAGGCTGCATCCACGCAGCCTTCTTCTGGCGCACCAGCATCAGGGGGGCAGCCGGTGCTCAGTGAGGGGGAGCCGCCCCTGCTGTCTGGCCTCGGCTGCTGGGAGGGAAGCCGGCTGCCACCCAGAGCCATGCAAGGCGGCGGGCCAGCAGCCAAGCCGGGTGCCCCTGGGCTGAGGTGAAAATCCGTAGGCTGCCGCCTAAGAATCAGTGTGCCCAGCACATAAACCGCACCTTAGAGGGAACACTGCTGGGGACATAATTTAAGGTTCAAAGTGTTCATTGTATCTGGGAGTAGCAATGGTCTAGGAAGTACTTCATATTCATAGCCAGTAACACCTAATATTGCGTTTTTTGCATTTATCTCGGTTTCCTGGGAACTGACCAGATTCAAGTTTCTGTCCCAATAAAGCTTAGTGATGAGTCCATCAATGGTAAGACAGGCCAACTAGAGCCCTTCCTGGGACAGTAGGAATTCAGCACCATCCTGGGCAGTTCACTTGCTTTGGTCCTTTCCAGGGGGCTGAGTAAACCGATCCAGGAAGGGGGAGTAACAAACATCCAGACCCTGAAGAGATGGAGAAATACTCTTTCTCCCCTTCCCCTCTGACTGGTAAATAAAGCAGCTGTTTTCTTCACACATGACCTCAACACAGGCTCCAGTCATCCTCCTCGCTCACAGTAAGTACTTTGAAGTGCAAACCTCAGTAGTTCTGGGGGGGAAATCAGTTTAACCTCACTTAATTACGCTTCTGAGTAGGATGTGCAAAGACCTATGTCACCATCAAGAGTTATTACCTGGATGAGCTTGCCGGCAAATTGGTTCACTTCGTTCACTCTCTCTTCGTGGGCTGCCAAGTCTGTCTGGAACTCCTCAAATTTCTTCTGCAAAACCTCAACATGCTCCAGGTCCTGGCCGAGCTCTTCTGATGTCACTATCGCCTCCTGGCAAGAACAACAACAACCCACCCGTTTCAAATACACCAGGATGCCGAGATGTTATCAGAACGAGGAATGCTGGGTCCCATCTTTGCAACTGTTATCTGAGCATGTTTTAATAAAGCAAAAGAAAAGCCTTTCCGCTGGAATTCAATACAAGAACATTGAAAGAATAGAAGAATCCCCTTGGACACTGCAGAAGACATCTTTGTAGGACAAAATCTTAGCTCTGGTATTTTGAAGTCTACTTGGCCACAGAGCCTTGGCATCTTAAAAGCAACGTGTGCCCTATGCACAACTGTGCTGTGGTTTTTCACCAATGGCAGGGAGCTTAAACTGACACTCCACTGTTGCACTGTACACACACTCTAAAAGCAATCCCAGCCTTGCTTTCCTGTACTAGTATGCCAAGCGGCTCTTTTTCATTCACCCATTTTTACCTTAGCTCACCTTTTTTAAATGCTTCCCCTAACATTTCCCAGTGAGGCTATAATGATCTAACAATGCTTATTCACTGCAAAGAATGATCAACTGTAACTTAAAAATGATTTTACAGTGCTACTTTTGTGCCACAATGAAAACTATTACAGATGTTTGCGGTGCCTTTTCCCCTAAACCCAAGCCCTATTTCCCTCAAGCCAATAGGATACCAAGGAGTTACATTATCCTAGTGAGTGATCTTCGCCACAACGCAGATACCTTGTCATTGATCCAATCCATCACGTCTTCACATTCCCGTAAATACTGCACAAGCTTCTGAGCTTGCAGGAGTTTGACTCCCTTCTCCCTCATTTTCTCCAACAGCAACTCCCAGAGGCGGTGAAGTTCTTGCAGTCGAGTCTATGATTTTTTTTTATTTTAAAGAAAAACACAATGAACAGCTATGCATGGAAGACATTACACCACGGTTACTATTGGATTTGGTTTTGTAGGTTCAAGCTTTATGTAGTTATATTGTATAAGGTAACTCATTTCAAGGTCTTTCAGCTCTCTATGGTCTTTCTATATCTATGTGTGTATGAAATGTAAAATATATACATATCCCTGACCTGTGTTCCCTCTAAGCTGAGTTGTGTGTGTATGAAATGTAAAATATATACACATCCCTGACCTGTGTTCCCTCTAGCTGAGTTAGCGTGTGCTAGCTCACAGTTTTTTAGCCTCCAGCTCACAGATTTTTGTTTTAGCTCAGGAAGGATGGCTGCCGAGCAAACTAATTCATGCAGCAGCCAAATCGCTTGCTCACAACTTTAATGCCAGGAGCTCAGAAAGTAGATTTTTTGCTCACAAAACTCCACAGCTTAGAGGGAACATTGATCCCTACCGACTGTGGGCAAAACATGTTACTAGTCCATGAAAGCCATAATCATTATCCGTTAGGATGCCGTAAGGCACACTCTTTTTTTCTTTTTGTTTGCTGAAAGAGACTAAGATAGCTGTCTTTCTGGAATTTGTCAGAGACTGTCAGTCCAGTTCAACACAATCAGTTAAACGAAGTCATCTGCTGCAACGCTATACACTTCGGAAGTCTCTCTCTCAAGCAGACCCAACAGCGTCACACTCTTCAAAAGGGGTTAGCGTTGCTCACAGTGACAGGGACAAGCCACCCTCTGTCTTCCATAAGATTTCTCTGCAGCACTGATGAGCAAACAAGGATTTTAACTAGAATCTTGGGTATCCAAACGCCAATCCCCTGCATCAGCTGCCTCTCATATGATCATGCTTCTTTCTTCTGATCAAGACTAATGGTTTATGCCAAAATGTATGCACAGAAATTACTGTACAAAACCTGATTTAAAACACTGTCTCTCAAAGAACAAAATCAAAGACAAACCTCACAAAGCTATCTGTGAGGTTTGTAACATAGCGTGAAATGAACTCTGTAGGATGCTGCTATATGAGCAGATTTAACAATACAGTTTTTGCATCCACTTTGCTTGTGTTGAGTTATACGTAAACCTTAACAGGTAGAAAAAATGATCAATGTTTATTTAATGGCTGCACAACTAAAATGTTACAATACAACAACTGTATTGTACACAGCCTGGGCAAAATTACTGGAAGAATCTAGAAGAGCTGCTGACAAAGAGAAAATTTTAAATTTAAAGAAGACAACATCAAGCACACACTTGAAAAACAGGGCAAGATCTGCTCCACCCAGCATTCACTGTGCTGTGATCATCAATAAAGGCAACTGGAAAGCATACCTTATCAAATCATATGGAAAGCATAACCAATTCAGCTGTGAGTTTTTAAAAGGGAAAGGAAACAGCTCACACTGCTGGAGATTATAACAATCACAGGGGCAGACCTACATGTTACAAGAACAACGAGGCTGCTGCCAAAAATGGCATCCTGGCATCAAGTTTCCCGCTGGGTGATGTGTAGTAAAAGTCACCCAGTGTGCTGACCATCACCACATGTATTTCCCTA